>NC_083446.1:2583382-2585882 GCF_020745735.1 Hemiscyllium ocellatum | reverse complement strand
CGTTCCAGGAGGTAATTTGACGCCACCTTTCCAGGGGGTAATTAGGGATGGGATGATAAATATTGGGCTCATCCAGCAGTGCCCACATCCCATGAATTAATCTTAAGAAGCCAGTTTTAGAATTGGAGCTATGTTTGAGGCCTAGTACTGGTTAGGCAGCCTAGTGGGCCTGGGGCCTAGTTGTTGGCATCAGTCCCTCGCTCTCTCTTTTGCCCCTTGACCTTTGAGAGTTTGACCTCCCCCCCCAGTGCTGCTCCCTGTCCTGTCTCCCTCATAGACATTGCCTCTCGATTTGGGAGAATTTATGGGGGGGGGAATGTTTTTCTCAAACCCTGAGGAAGAACACCTTACCTATGTCTGTCCCACCTCCCAGCGGCCTCTTGACTCAGAGATGGGTGACATCAGTTCTCCAGAGGTTTCCGGGCTGTCGTGAGGAAGCACGCTCCAACCTGGAGGAAGAGAGGAACAGCCCGATTGGGAACACAGCCTTAGAGAGGGTGCCGGAGGAGATTGATAGGGACGAGGGGGTGAGGGCACGCACTCAATCCAGACAGACCTTACCTGTCCTTCCAGACACACCCGGGATCCACTGAGTACACTTCGGAAAACAGGGAGAGACTTAACACACACACACACACACACACACACACATACACGCAGACACAGACACACACACACAGACATACACACACTGACACACAGACACAGACACACACAGACATACATACACAGACACACGCGCGCACACACACAGAGACATACACATACTGACACACACACACAGACAGACACACACACCGACACACACCACACAGACACACACACACTGACACACAGACACAGACACACACACACAGACACACGCGCACACACAGACACAGACACACACAGACAGACACCCACACAGACACACACACACACCACACAGACATACACAGACACCCACACAGACACACACAGACACACACACACACGCACGCACACACACCACACAGACATAAACACACTAACCCCGTGCTGTCCCTGTCCTGGGAGTGTTTGATGGGGGGACAGTGTAGAGGGAGCTTTACTCTGTAGCTAACCCCATGCTGTCCCTGTCCCTGAGGGTGAAAATGTGTTGCTGGAAAAGCGCAGCAGGTCAGGCAGCATCCAAGGAGCAGGAAATTCGACGTTTCGGGCATAAGCACTTCATCAGGAAAGGCCTGACCTGCTTTGCTTTTCCAGCAACACATTTTCAGCTCTGACCTCCAGCATCTGCAGTCCTCATTCTCCTGCCCTGGGAGTGTTTGATGGGGGGACAGTGTAGAGGGAGCTTTACCCTGTATCTAACCCCGTGCTGTCCCTGTCCCTGGGAGTGTTTGATGGGGGGACAGTGTAGAGGGAGCTTTACCCTGTATCTAACCCCGTGCTGTCCCTGTCCTGGGAGTGTTTGATGGGGGACAGTGTAGAGGGAGCTTTACCCTGTATCTAACCCCGTGCTGTCCCTCCTGGGAGTGTTTGATGGGGGTACAGTGTAGAGGGAGCTTTACCCTGTATCTAACCCCGTGCTGTCCCTCCTGGGAGTGTTTGATGGGGGTACAATGTAGAGGGAGCTTTACCCTGTATCTAACCCCGTGCTGTCCCTGCCCTGGGGGGTGTTTGATGGGGGACGGTGTAGAGGGAGCTCTCCCCTGTACCGAACTGTGTGAAGTAGATATTGGAACCTTGGGATCTGTCTGATGAAGAGATAAGAGCAGAGACCCCTTCACTGTCCCCTCAGTGTGCAGCCCACCCTGTGTGTCTGTGAGCCTCTCTCTCTCCCTCTCTCTCTCCTTCTTGCTCTCCCTCCCTCTCCCTCTCTCCCTCCCTCACTCTCCCTCTCTCCCTCCCTCTCTCCCCCTCTCTCCCTCTCTCTCTCCCCTCTCTCCCCCTCTCTCCCTCCCTCACTCTCTCCTCTCTCCCTCCCTCACTTTCTCCCTCTCTACCTCCCTCACTCTCTCCCCATCTCTCTCTCCCTCTCCCTCCCCCTGTCTCCCTCTCCCCCTCCCTCTCCCTCTCCCCACTCCCCCTCTCCCTCCCCCTCACTCTCTCCCCCTCTCCCTCCCCCTCCATCCGTCTCCCTCTCTTCCTCTCCCCCCTCCCTCTCCCTCCCTCTCCCCTCCCTCGCTCCCCCTCTCCCTCCCTCTCCTGCTCTCCCTCTCCCTCTCCCTCTCTCCACCTCTCCCTCCCACTCCCTCTCTCCCTCTCTCTCTCTCCCTCCCTCTCTCCCTCCCACCCTCTCCCTCTCTCCATCTCCCTCCCTTCCTCTCTCCCTCTCTGCCTCCCTCTCCCTCTCCCTGGGTTAATCCTGCCTCTCCCACCCTCTCTCCCTCTCCCTCTCCCTCTCTCTCTCTCCCTCTCCCTCCCTCTCTCTCTCTCTCCCTCTCTCGCCCTCTGCCTCTCTCCCCCTCTCCCTCTCTCGCCCTCTCCCTCTCTCGCCCTCTCCCTCTCTCCCTCTCCCTCTCTCCCTCCCCCCTCCCTT
>NC_083446.1:2560882-2578382 GCF_020745735.1 Hemiscyllium ocellatum | reverse complement strand
CAGAGTCAGTGTTTATACAGCAGGGTAAGGGTCACTCACTGTGTAACCGTACAGAGTCAGTGTTTATACAGCAGGGTAAGGGTCACTCACTGTGTAACGGTACAGAGTCAGTGTTTATACAGCAGGGTAAGGGTCACTCACTGTGTAACCGTACAGAGTCAGTGTTTATACAGCAGGGTAAGGGTCACTCACTGTGTAACCGTACAGAGTCAGGGTTTATACAGCAGGGTAAGGGTCACTCACTGTGTAACCGTACAGAGTCAGGGTTTATACAGCAGGGTAAGGGTCACTCACTGTGTAACGGTACAGAGTCAGTGTTTATACAGCAGGGTAAGGGTCACTCACTGTGTAACCGTACAGAGTCAGTGTTTATTCAGCAGGGTAAGGGTCACTCACTGTGTAACCGTACAGAGTCAGGGTTTATTCAGCAGGGTAAGGGTCACTCACTGTGTAACCGTACAGAGTCAGTGTTTATACAGCAGGGTAAGGGTCACTCACTGTGTAACTGTACAGAGTCAGTGTTTATACAGCAGGGTAAGGGTCACTCACTGTGTAACCGTACAGAGTCAGGGTTTATACAGGAGGGTAAGGGTCACTCACTGTGTAACCGTACAGAGTCAGTGTATATACAGCAGGGTAAGGGTCACTCACTGTGTAACCGTACAGAGTCAGGGTTTATACAGCAGGGTAAGGGTCACTCACTGTGTAACCGTACAGAGTCAGTGTTTATACAGCAGGGTAAGGGTCACTCACTGTGTAACCGTACAGAGTCAGTGTTTATACAGCAGGGTAAGGGTCACTCACTGTGTAACCGTACAGAGTCAGGGTTTATACAGCAGGGTAAGGGTCACTCACTGTGTAACCGTACAGAGTCAGGGTTTATACAGCAGGGTAAGGGTCACTCACTGTGTAACCGTACAGAGTCAGTGTTTATACAGCAGGGTAAGGGTCACTCACTGTGTAACCGTACAGAGTCAGTGTTTATGCAGCAGGGTAAGGGTCACTCACTGTGTAACCGTACAGAGTCAGTGTTTATACAGCAGGGTAAGGGTCACTCACTGTGTAACCGTACAGAGTCAGTGTTTATACAGCAGGGTAAGGGTCACTCACTGTGTCACCGTACAGAGTCAGGGTTTATACAGCAGGGTAAGGGTCACTCACTGTGTAACCGTACAGAGTCAGGGTTTATACAGCAGGGTAAGGGTCACTCACTGTGTAACCGTACAGAGTCAGTGTGTATTCAGCAGGGTAAGGGTCACTCACTGTGTAACCGTACAGAGTCAGGGTTTATACAGCAGGGTAAGGGTCACTCACTGTGTAACTGTACAGAGTCAGTGTTTATACAGCAGGGTAAGGGTCACTCACTGTGTAACCGTACAGAGTCAGGGTTTATACAGCAGGGTAAGGGTCACTCACTGTGTCACCGTACAGAGTCAGGGTTTATACAGCAGGGTAAGGGTCACTCACTGTGTAACCGTACAGAGTCAGGGTTTATACAGCAGGGTAAGGGTCACTCACTGTGTCACCGTACAGAGTCAGTGTTTATACAGCAGGGTAAGGGTCACTCACTGTGTAACTGTACAGAGTCAGGGTTTATACAGCAGGGTAAGGGTCACTCACTGTGTAACCGTACAGAGTCAGTGTTTATACAGCAGGGTAAGGGTCACTCACTGTGTAACCGTACAGAGTCAGTGTTTATTCAGCAGGGTAAGGGTCACTCACTGTGTAACCGTACAGAGTCAGGGTTTATTCAGCAGGGTAAGGGTCACTCACTGTGTAACCGTACAGAGTCAGTGTTTATACAGCAGGGTAAGGGTCACTCACTGTGTAACTGTACAGAGTCAGTGTTTATACAGCAGGGTAAGGGTCACTCACTGTGTCACCGTACAGAGTCAGTGTTTATACAGCAGGGTAAGGGTCACTCACTGTGTAACCGTACAGAGTCAGTGTTTATACAGCAGGGTAAGGGTCACTCACTGTGTAACGGTACAGAGTCAGTGTTTATACAGCAGGGTAAGGGTCACTCACTGTGTAACCGTACAGAGTCAGTGTTTATACAGCAGGGTAAGGGTCACTCACTGTGTAACCGTACAGAGTCAGGGTTTATACAGCAGGGTAAGGGTCACTCACTGTGTAACCGTACAGAGTCAGGGTTTATACAGCAGGGTAAGGGTCACTCACTGTGTAACGGTACAGAGTCAGTGTTTATACAGCAGGGTAAGGGTCACTCACTGTGTAACCGTACAGAGTCAGTGTTTATACAGCAGGGTAAGGGTCACTCACTGTGTAACCGTACAGAGTCAGGGTTTATACAGGAGGGTAAGGGTCACTCACTGTGTAACCGTACAGAGTCAGTGTATATACAGCAGGGTAAGGGTCACTCACTGTGTAACCGTACAGTGTCAGGGTTTATACAGCAGGGTAAGGGTCACTCACTGTGTAACCGTACAGAGTCAGTGTTTATACAGCAGGGTAAGGGTCACTCACTGTGTAACCGTACAGAGTCAGTGTTTATACAGCAGGGTAAGGGTCACTCACTGTGTAACCGTACAGAGTCAGGGTTTATACAGCAGGGTAAGGGTCACTCACTGTGTAACCGTACAGAGTCAGTGTTTATACAGCAGGGTAAGGGTCACTCACTGTGTAACCGTACAGAGTCAGTGTTTATACAGCAGGGTAAGGGTCACTCACTGTGTAACCGTACAGAGTCAGTGTTTATACAGCAGGGTAAGGGTCACTCACTGTGTCACCGTACAGAGTCAGGGTTTATACAGCAGGGTAAGGGTCACTCACTGTGTAACCGTACAGAGTCAGGGTTTATACAGCAGGGTAAGGGTCACTCACTGTGTAACCGTACAGAGTCAGTGTGTATTCAGCAGGGTAAGGGTCACTCACTGTGTAACCGTACAGAGTCAGGGTTTATACAGCAGGGTAAGGGTCACTCACTGTGTAACCGTACAGAGTCAGGGTTTATACAGCAGGGTAAGGGTCACTCACTGTGTAACCGTACAGAGTCAGGGTTTATACAGCAGGGTAAGGGTCACTCACTGTGTCACCGTACAGAGTCAGTGTTTATACAGCAGGGTAAGGGTCACTCACTGTGTAACCGTACAGAGTCAGGGTTTATACAGCAGGATAAGGGTCACTCACTGTGTAACCGTACAGAGTCAGGGTTTATACAGCAGGGTAAGGGTCACTCACTGTGTAACCGTACAGAGTCAGTGTTTATACAGCAGGGTAAGGGTCACTCACTGTGTAACTGTACAGAGTCAGTGTTTATACAGCAGGGTAAGGGTCACTCACTGTGTAACCGTACAGAGTCAGGGTTTATACAGCAGGGTAAGGGTCACTCACTGTGTAACCGTACAGAGTCAGTGTTTATACAGCAGGGTAAGGGTCACTCACTGTGTAACCGTACAGAGTCAGTGTTTATACAGCAGGGTAACGGTCACTCACTGTGTAACCGTACAGAGTCAGTGTTTATACAGCAGGGTAAGGGTCACTCACTGTGTAACTGTACAGAGTCAGTGTTTATACAGCAGGGTAAGGGTCACTCACTGTGTAACCGTACAGAGTCAGTGTTTATACAGCAGGGTAAGGGTCACTCACTGTGTAACTGTACAGAGTCAGTGTTTACTCAGCAGGGTACGGGTCACTCACTGTGTAACTGTATAACATCATAGCTTTCCCAGTTTTATTACAAAGTGCTGTGTTGCTGCGTGGTTTAGATTTTTCCATCTTTTCAGGTTAATATTGGAGATCGGAACTGAAGACACTCAGAACTCTCTGGGCAAATATAAAAATCAAAGATTACAGTAACCAAAAATACTTCCATACATCGACAGATAATTATAACTGCGGCCTGGTTGGTGACTGGTTTCTCAAACCTTTGAAATAACACTCACTGATTTGAATTAATAAATGGACATCCTTGTTTATTAAAGGGTCAAATCCCACTGTTCAGACCAGCACACTGACAGACCGGCACTCTCCAATACCTCAACGTTCATGGGCTATACTTACACAGGGACAGCACAGGGTTAGATTCAGAGAAAGGCTTCCTCTACACTGTCCCCCAATCAAACACCCCCAGGGACAGGGACAGCACAGGGTTAGATACAGAGTAAAGCTCCCTCCACACTATCCCCCCATCAAACACTCCCCAGGACAGGGACAGCACGGTGTTAGATACAGAGTAAAGCTCCCTCTACACTGTCCCCCCATCAAACACTCCCAGGACAGGGACAGCACGGGGTTAGATACAGCGTAAAGCTCCCTCTACACTGTCCCCCCATCAAACACTCCCAGGACAGGGACAGCACAGGGTTAGATACAGAGTAAAGGTTGGAATGGATTACTTTTGATCTATTCATGATGTATAGGTATTCGTGGCCAGGCCCAGGATTTATTGCCCCCCCGTCCCTAGTTGCCCCCTTGGGAAGGTGGGGGGTGAGCTGCCTCCTTGACCCGCTGCAGCCCATGTGCTGTGGGTAGACCCACAGTGTCCCTTAGGGAGGGAATCCAGGATTCTGACCCAGCCACACTGAGGGAACGGCGAGATATTTCCAAGTCGGGATGGTGAGGGGCTCGGAGGGGAACGTGCAGGGCGGGTGGCGGCTCTGAGATAAATTCGGAATCGAGCAACGGGAACACAATAGAGAGAATAAAGATAGAGAAAAGAAACTTTGTGTGGAATGTGAAGCCAAGAATCAGAGCTCCTTTGACTCATTGTGAAAAGAGGGAGGTGACGGTGAACATCGACCCCTTACTGAAGGAGGTGAGGGAGATAGGTCTGTGGTGGACGAGTTAAGACAGATATTTTGTGTTGGTTTTGATTAATTGATTGTCAGATATGGGAGGAGAAAGTGAGGTCTGCAGATGCTGGAGATCAGAGCTGAAAATGTGTTGCTGGAAAAGCGCAGCAGGTCAGGCAGCATCCAAGGAGCAGGAGATTCGACGTTTCGGGCATATGCCTGAAGAAGGGCTTATGCCCGAAACGTCGATCCTCCTGTTCCTTGGATGCTGCCTGACCTGCTGCGCTTTTCCAGCAACACATTTTCAGCTCTGATTGTCAGATATACCTATTCCAGCCAAAAAACGTGCAGTTTGGTACGCAGGACATCTAGATCATAAGATGAAAAACACCTTGGGCAGGTTATACTGAACAGGACATCCAGGGTCAACGTTAGCAGAATCAAAATCATTTGGAGTTAGCGAGTCCATTCACCAGGCTCATAACAATGAGGAGGAAGCTGGTGCTGAACTCGGTGGTCTGTGTTTAAGCTTCTCTATCGGCTGCTGGATGGAAGAGGGTTGGAAGGGAGTATTCCCGGGGGTGGGAGGGGTCCCTGATGACATGACCAGCCTTTCCCTGGCAGTGAGCTCTGGAAGCGGAGTCCACGTTTGGAAGGTTAGCTCCCCTGAGGGTCTGGGTGGTGCATAGATCCCTCTGTCGTTTCTTACAGTCCCAGGGAGAGTCATTGCCCCTGACCTGGGGAGAGTCATTGCCCCTGACCTGGCAGAGACATTGCCCTGACCCGGGGAGAGACATCACCCCTGACCCGGGGAGAGTCATTGCCCCTGACCTGGCAGAGACATTGCCCCTGACCCGGGGAGAGTCATTACCCTGTCCCGGGGAGAGTCAATGCCCTGACCCGGGGAGAGTCATCGCCCCTGACCCGGGGAGAGTCATCGCCCCTGACCAGGCAGAGACATTGCCCTGACCCAGGGAGAGTCATGGCTCCTGACCCAGGGAGAGACATTGCCCTGACCCGGGGAGAGTCATCGCCCCTGACCAGGCAGAGACATTGCCCTGACCCAGGGAGAGTCATCGCCCCTGACCCGGGGAGAGTCAATGCCCTGACCCGGGGAGAGACATTGCCCTGACCCAGGGAGAGTCAATGCCCTGACCTGGGGAGAGTCATCGCCCCTGACCCGGGGAGAGTCAATGCCCTGACCTGGGGAGAGTCAATGCCCCTGACCCGGGGAGAGTCATCGCCCCTGACCCGGGGAGAGTCAATGCCCTGACCTGGGGAGAGTCAATGCCCCTGACCCGGGGAGAGTCATCGCCCCTGACCCGGGGAGAGTCAATGCCCTGACCTGGGGAGAGTCAATGCCCCTGACCCGGGGAGAGTCATCGCCCCTGACCCGGGGAGAGTCAATGCCCTGACCTGGGGAGAGTCATCGCCCCTGACCTGAGGAGAGTCAATGCCCCTGACCTGGGGAGAGTCAATGCCCCTGACCCGGGGAGAGTCATCGCCCCTGACCCAGGGAGAGTCATCGCCCCTGACCCGGGGAGAGTCAATGCCCCTGACCCGGGGAGAGTCATTACCCTGACCCGGGGAGAGTCAATGCCCTGACCCGGGGAGAGACATTGCCCTGACCCAGGGAGAGTCAATGCCCTGACCCGGGGAGAGTCATCGCCCCTGACCCGGGGAGAGTCAATGCCCTGACCTGGGGAGAGTCAATGCCCCTGACCCGGGGAGAGTCATCGCCCCTGACCCGGGGAGAGTCAATGCCCTGACCTGGGGAGAGTCAATGCCCCTGACCTGGGGAGAGTCAATGCCCCTGACCCGGGGAGAGTCATCGCCCCTGACCCAGGGAGAGTCATCGCCCCTGACCCAGGGAGAGTCATCGCCCCTGACCCGGGGAGAGTCAATGCCCCTGACCCGGGGAGAGACATTGCCCCTGACCTGGGGAGAGTCAATGCCCCTGACCCGGGGAGAGACATCGCCCCTGACCCAGGGAGAGACATCGCCCCTGACCCGGGGAGAGTCAATGCCCTGACCTGGGGAGAGTCAATGCCCCTGACCCGGGGAGAGACATCGCCCCTGACCCGGGGAGAGACATTGCCCCTGACCCGGGGAGAGACATCGCCCCTGACCCAGGGAGAGACATCGCCCTGACCCGGGGAGAGTCAATGCCCCTGACCCGGGGAGAGACATCGCCCCTGACCCGGGGAGAGACATCGCCCCTGACCCGGGGAGAGACATCGCCCCTGACCCGGGGAGAGACATCGCCCTGACCCGGGGAGAGACATCGCCCTGACCCGGGGAGAGTCAATGCCCCTGACCCGGGGAGAGACATCGCCCCTGACCCGGGCAGAGACATTGCCCTGACCCGGGGAGAGACATCGCCCCTGACCCGGGGAGAGTCAATGCCCCTGACCCGGGGAGAGTCAATGCCCCTGACCCGGGGAGAGTCATTACCCCTGACCCGGGGAGAGTCATTACCCCTGACCCGGGGAGAGTCATTACCTCTGACCTGGGGAGAGTCAATGCCCCTGACCTGGGGAGAGACATCGCCCCTGACCCGGGAAGAGACATCGCCCCTGACCCGGGGAGAGTCAATGCCCTGACCCGGGGAGAGTCATTACCCCTGACCCGGGGAGAGTCATTACCCCTGACCCGGGGAGAGTCATTACCTCTGACCTGGGGAGAGTCAATGCCCCTGACCTGGGGAGAGACATCGCCCCTGACCCGGGAAGAGACATCGCCCCTGACCCGGGGAGAGTCATTGCCCCTGACCCGGGGAGAGACATCGCCCCTGACCCGGGGAGAGTCAATGCCCCTGACCCGGGGAGAGACATTGCCCCTGACCTGGGGAGAGTCAATGCCCCTGACCCGGGGAGAGACATCGTCCCTGACCCGGGGAGAGTCAATGCCCCTGACCCGGGGAGAGTCAATGCCCCTGACCCGGGGAGAGATGTTTTCTGAGGTGTCTTTGTAAAGATCGGGGAGGGTCCTGATGGACAGGCCGAATTTCCCCAGCTTCCTGAGGACGGAGCGGCGTTGTTGGTCCTTCCTGACCGTCATATCCACGTGGGAAATCCAGGGCAGGGTTGTCCCGGGAATGTGGTGCTGTCCTCCAGGTAAATGGGGGCAGGTTCTCCTGAAGTTAACGGTCAGATGTTCAGTGTTGCTGACACTGAGAGGGAAGTTACCATCATTGCACCTTGACCTCTATCTCCTTCCCGTATTCTGACGGGACGTTTGATATCTGGTCTTTAAGGTGCAAGATATCTCAAATGTTCCATTGCGCAGAATATAGGGATGGGATTCTATGTCGAGATTCTATGAAAACGTTGGGAGTAGATTGGCCTGGATAGAGAATTGGTGAATGAGTGGGAAACAGCGAGTGGGGATAACGAGGTCTTTTTTAAGCCTGGTGACCCGTGGCCAGTGGGAGTTTCACAGGGAGCAGTTCAGGGACTGCAGCTATTTCCAATATCCATCAGTGACATGGGGGGGTGGAGGTGAAAGTATTGTTGCCAAATTTCCCCACAAATAGGTGGGAAGGCAGACTGCAAGAGAAACACACACCGTTTACAGAGAAATATTGATCAGTTAAGTAAGTGAAAATGTGTTGCTGGAAAAGCGCAGCAGGTCAGGCAGCATCCAAGGAGCAGGAGAATCGGCGTTTCGGGCATGAGCCCTTCTTCAGGATTCCTGAAACGTCGATTCTCCTGCTCCTTGGATGCTGCCTGACCTGCTGCGCTTTTCCAGCAACACATTTTCAGCTCGGATCTCCAGCATCTGCAGTCCTCACCATCTCCCAGTTAAGTAAGTGAGCACCAATGGGGAGTCAGGAGGGGGAGTTACTCGCTGCAGGATTCCCAGCCTCGGACCTGCTCTTGGAGCCGCTGGGTTGATGTGGTGAGTCGGGTAGAGTTTCTGGTCAACGGTGACCCCCAGGATGTTGATAGCGGGGGGATTCAGTGACGGGAACACCATTCAATATCAAGGGGCTGTGGTTAGATTGTCTGTTGGTGATGGTAATGGCCTGGTATTTGTGGGGTGTGAATATTACTTGCCCCTGGTCAGCCCGAGCCTGGCTATTGCCCAGATCTTGTTCCATATGAACACGGCCTGCTTCAGTATCTGAGGGGGGGAGGGGGGAACGGAGCTGGAGACTGTGCAATCACCAGCGAACATCCCCCACTTGGGACCCTCTGATGGAGGGAGGGGGGTCATTGATGAAGCAGCTGAAGGTGGTTGGGGGGCGAGGACCCTCCCCTGAGGGAGTCCTGCAGAGATGGCCTGGACCTGAGATGGCTGACCCTCCCACATCCATCTCCCTCTGGGTCAGGTATGACTCTAACCAGGGGAGAGATTGCCCCGTGATGCCCATTGATCCCAGTCTTGCCAAGGCTCCTTGATGCCACACTCACTCATACCCACCTTGGTGTCAGTCTGTGAGAACCACAGAGAGAGAGACAGAGAGAAAGTCTGTGTCTGTGTTTGTGTGTATATCTGTCTGTCTGTGTGTGAATCTGTGAGTCCGTGTGTGTATCTGTGTCTCTCCGTGTATGTGTGTATGAGGGTTTGTGTATATCTGTGTGTGTGTGTGTGAGTGTGTGTGTGTGCATATATCTGTGTGTGTGTCTGTTTGTGTCTCTCTATGTGTGTCTGTGTGTGTGTGCGTGTCTGTGTGCACATGTGCGCGTGTGTCTGTGTGTGTGCGTGCGCGTGTGTCTGTGTGTGTGTGTGTGCGTGTGCGCGCGTGTGTCTGTGTGTGCACGTGTCTGTGTATGTGTGTATATGTGCGCGTGTCTGTCTGTGTCTGTGTGTGCACGTGTCAGTGTGTGTGTGTGTGTCTGTGTGTATGTGTCTGTCTTTGTGTGTGTGTGTGCGCGTGTGGCTGTGTGTGCGTGTGTCTGTGTGCACGTGTGTCTGTGTCTGCGTGTATGTGTCTGTGTTTGTGTGTGTGTGTGTCTGTCTGTGTGTCTGTCTCTGTGTGTGTGTGTGTGTGTGTGTCTGTCTGTCTGTGTGTGTGTGCCTGCGTGTGTGTGACTGTGTGTGTGTGTGTGTGTGTGTGCCTGCGTGTGTGTGACTGTGTGTCTCTGTGTGTGTGTGACTGTGTGTCTGCGTGTGTGTGACTGTGTGTGTGTGTGTGTCGGTGTGTGTGTGTGTCTGTGTGTGAGTGTGTTTGTACAGGTGTGTGTGAAGGTGTTATACTGTGAGACAGGGTCCTTTCCTGGTTGGGTGGGGGGCGATGTTACCGTGGCTGTGCTCAGGTACAGCACCCTTTCTGCTCAGACCCCCCCACCCTAGGCTCCCTCACACATTAATAAACAGCAGCTGCTAACCGTAGTGAGATATTCCCATCGCCTGGACACACATCCCCCCCCCACGCCCCCCACTCCCCAGTAAGGACTGCACCAACATCTGCAAAGGTTCAACTCCTCCCACGGCCTCAGGCAGAACCCACTGCACTGGGACAGGCCCCGAAACACCGTCCGCTCCAATCTCCGCCCAAACTCCCTGACAACACCACACTTACACAACTTCCCCACACACATCCACAGGTTCAACACAGGAAAGCTCCCTCTACACCGTCCCCCCCATCAAACACTCACAGGACAAGGACAGCACGGGGTTAGATACAGAGTAAAGCTCCCTCTACACTGTCCTCCCATCAAACACTCCCAGGACAGGGACAGCACGGGGTTAGATACAGAGTAAAGCTCCCTCTACACTGTCCTCCCATCAAACACTCCCAGGACAGGGACAGCACGGGGTTAGATACAGAGTAAAGCTCCCTCTACACTGTCCTCCCATCAAACACTCCCAGGACAGGGACAGCACGGGGTTAGATACAGAGTAAAGCTCCCTCTACACTGTCCCACCATCAAACACCCCCAGGACAAGGACAGCTCGGGGTTAGATACAGAGTAAAGCTCCCTCTACACTGTCCCACCATCAAACACTCCCAGGATAGGGACAGCACGGGGTTAGATACAGAGTAAAGCTCCCTCTACACTGTCCTCCCATCAAACATTCTCAGGACAGGGACAGCATGGGGTTAGATACAGAGTGGGGGGGGGGTGTGGTGTGGGGGGGGGGGGGGTTGTGGGGGGGGTGGGGGGGGGGGGAACGTGGTGGGTGGGATTAGACAGACTGGAGCAGGAATGGCTTGAACCAGACCCGAATTCCCACGGACCCAGGGCTGTGACTGATGACAGGAAACAGGCTGTGGAAACACCGAGTTAATGACACTAAATTAGACCCCTCGCGTCTCTGGGTGGCGCAGAGGCAGTGCGGAGTTAACCCCTTCACTGCTGAGCCACCCAGTCAGAGTCTGGACGAAGGCCAGGCAGTGGGGACAGGGAGGGTCGGTTTATTATGTTGACATCTTGTATTGGAGGAGGGAGGGGGGCTGATGGTGTACAATGCAGACCACCCTCCCTGCAGCCCTGCCACTCCCTCTCCCATCCTGCAATTATCCTCAGTTCGATTCCCACCCCCTCCACTCAAGAAGCTCGACACCATCCAGGGACAAAGCAGCCCCCGCTGGATTGGCCCCACCCCCACAAACACCCCCTCCCTCCCTCCCTCCCTCCCCCCACCGACGCTCAGTAACAGCAGTGTGTACCAGCTACAAGATACACTGCAGAAACTCACCAAAGACCCTCAGGCAGCACCTTCCAAACCCACGGCCACTTCCATCCAGAAGGACAAGGGGCAGCAGGTACACGGGAACCCCACCCCCTGCAAGTTCCCCTCCGAGCCCCTCACCATCCCGACTTGGAAATATCTCGCCGTTCCCTCAGTGTGGCTGGGTCAGAATCCTGGGATTCCCTCCCTAAGGGACACTGTGGGTCTACCCACAGCACATGGGCTGCAGCGGGTCAAGGAGGCAGCTCACCCCCCACCTTCCCAAGGGGGGCAACTAGGGACAGGGGGAGAGTAAATCCTGGGCGAGACAGTAACTGGAAAGCGTGCAAAAGGATGTTGCCAGGTTAAGTAGACCCGAGTTATAGGGAGGCGTTGGCTAAGATAGGACTTTATTCTTTGGAACGTGGGAGAATGAGGCGGGACCTGATTGGGGTGTGTAATACCATGAGGGGCACAGGTAGGATTGAGGCAAACGATCTTATTCCCAGAGGCTGGGGACGTGAAAACGAGAGGGCGTAGGTCAAAGGTGAGAGGGACAGACTGAAGAAGGACTTGAGGGACAAATTGTTCACGAAGAGCATGGTGCGTATTCGGAACGGGCTGCCAGGGATAAGAATTGAGGCAGGGACAGTCAATTGAAAAGACCGTTCGGATGGGGAGAGGGATGGGAAGGGGTTAGAGGGATATGCCGGCAATTGTAACCAGCAGAGTGGTCAGCATGGGCCAGTTCAGGCCGAAGGGCCTGTTTCCATGCTGTATGACTAAATGCCCACGGCTAATTCCAGCAAAAACATCATGTCACAGCCCACAACAACTTCCGAAAACATTTTTAGCATCGACTTGAATGAGAGTCAGCGCACTAATTGACCGTCAGATTACAGGGGAGGGCTGAGGGAGGGGGGTGGGGGGGTTTCTTTCGAAATGAATGGGAGGGCCGTGTTCCTGTGTGAGCAGGCGATCGCTGTCTCTCAGACAGACCTGAAATTAAAGCCAGCTCCCTCGGCCTTCCTCCCCTTGTTGTGGTTTCGGGTGTGACCACTCAGACACACAGGGGCCTGGGGTCTCGGAGTTAAATTGTGTGCGTGTGTGTGTGTGGGTAGGGGGGCCCACACAGCGAGATCACAGAGCTAAACACAGGCCCCATCCCAGCCGCCCACAGGCTGCCAGATGAAAAAGGCAGACGGCACTGCCCGTTTCTGACCGCACGCCTCAGAGCAGAAACTGGCACAGGGTGATCCCATACTCCACCAACGCGGTCCCAAACTCCCCTCACTCCCCCACCCTCCCTGGGACGTCCCAGCACCTCACGCCCACTGACAGACCCTCCATTTGAAGTGCCGTCCCCTGTTGGATTGAGGGAAATCACGGCAGCCAAAGACCGCATAGCAAGATCCCATAGATACACACACACAGACACACACACACTCACACACACAGACACACACAGACACACACACACAGACACACACAGACACTCACACACACAGAGACACACACATACACAGACACACACAAATACACAGACACACACACACACACACACACACACACACAGTCACACACTGACAGAGCACCATGTGACTGATCCAGATGGTCAGGAATTTTGGTCTCAGGATCCTGGACGGACCCCACCACCCACCCCAACCGTGCACTTCTTCCAATAGAGGTCGTAGGAACGTTTACACAAGACATCCCCTCCCTTAACCCCCAGAGGGGGCAAACAGAGGCTTGGTTTAACATTTTGTCTCACACATGCCACAGTGCCCACTCCCTCAGCACTGACCCTCCGACAGTGCCCACTCCCTCAGCAGTGACCCTCTGATAGTGCCCACTCCCTCAGCACTGACCCTCTGACAGTGCACACTCCCTCAGCACTGACCCTCCGACAGTGCCCACTCCCTCAGCACTGACCCTCCGACAGTGCCCACTCCCTCAGCACTGACCCTCTGACAGTGGCCACTCCCACAGCACTGACCCTCCGACAGTGCGGCACTCCCTCAGCACTGACCCTCTGACAGTGCCCACTCCCTCAGCACTGACCTTCCGACAGTGCCCACTCCCTCAGCACTGACCCTCTGACAGTGCCCACTCCCTCAGTGCTGACCCTTCAACAGTGCGGCATTCCCTCAGCGCTGACCCTCTGACAGTGCCCACTCTCTCAGCACTGACCTTCCGACAGTGCGGCACTCCCTCAGCACTGACCCTCTGATAGTGCCCGCTCCCTCAGCACTGACCCACCGACAGTGCCCACTCCCTCACACTGAGCCTCCGACAGTACGGCACTCCCTCAGCACTGACCCTCTGACAGTGTAGCACTCCCTCAGCACTGACCCTCCAACAGTGCCCACTCCCTCAGCACTGACCCTCCAACAGTGCAGCACTCCCTCAGCACTGACCCTCCGACAGTGCCCACTCTCTCAGCACTGACCCTTTGACAGTGCCCACTCCCTCAGCATTGACCCTCTGACAGAGCCCGCTCCCTCAGCACTGACCCACCGACAGTGCCCACTCCCTCAGCACTGACCCTTTGACAGTGCCCACTCCCTCAGCATTGACCCTCTGACAGTGCCCACTCCCTCAGCACTGACCCTCCAACAGTGCCCGCTCCCTCAGCACTGACCCTTTGACAGTGCCCACTCCCTCAGCATTGACCCTCTGACAGAGCCCGCTCCCTCAGCACTGACCCACCGACAGTGCCCACTCCCTCAGTACTGACCCTCCGACAGTACGGCACTCCCTCAGCACTGACCCTCCGACAGTGCCCACTCCCTCAGCACTGACCCTCCGACAGTGCCCACTCCCTCAGCACTGACCCTCCGACAGTGCCCACTCCCTCAGCACTGACCCTCTGACAGTGCAGTGCTCCCTCAGCACTGACCCTCTGACAGTGCCCACTCCCTCAGCACTGACCCTCTTACAGTGCTCACTCCCTCAGCACTGACCCTCCGACAGTACGGCACTCCCTCAGCACTGACCCTCTGACAGTGTAGCACTCCCTCAGCACTGACCCTCTGACAGTGCCCGCTCCCTCAGCGCTGACCCGCCCACAGTGCCCACACCCAAAGCACTGACCCTCCAACAGTGCCCACTAGCTCAGCACTGGCCCTCCGACAGTGCCCGCTCCCACAGCACTGACCCTCCGACAGTGCGGCACTCCCTCAGCACTGACCCTCTGACAGTGCCCACTCCCTCAGCACTGACCTTCCGACAGTGCCCACTCCCTCAGCACTGACCCTCTGACAGTGCCCACTCCCTCAGTGCTGACCCTTCAACAGTGCGGCATTCCCTCAGCGCTGACCCTCTGACAGTGCCCACTCTCTCAGCACTGACCTTCCGACAGTGCGGCACTCCCTCAGCACTGACCCTCTGATAGTGCCCGCTCCCTCAGCACTGACCCACCGACAGTGCCCACTCCCTCACACTGAGCCTCCGACAGTACGGCACTCCCTCAGCACTGACCCTCTGACAGTGTAGCACTCCCTCAGCACTGACCCTCCAACAGTGCCCACTCCCTCAGCACTGACCCTCCAACAGTGCAGCACTCCCTCAGCACTGACCCTCTGACAGTGCCCACTCCCTCAGTGCTGACCCTCCAACAGTGCAGCACTCCCTCAGCACTGATCCTCCGACAGTGCCCACTCTCTCAGCACTGACCCTCTGACAATGCCTGCTCCCTCAGCGCTGACCCGCCCACAGTGCCCGCTCCCTCAGCGCTGACCCGCCCACAGTGCCCACACCCAAAGCACTGACCCTCCAACAGTGCCCACTAGCTCAGCACTGGCCCTCCGACAGTGCCCGCTCCCACAGCACTGACCCTCCGACAGTGCGGCACTCCCTCAGCACTGACCCTCTGACAGTGCCCACTCCCTCAGCACTGACCTTCCGACAGTGCCCACTCCCTCAGCACTGACCCTCTGACAGTGCCCACTCCCTCAGTGCTGACCCTTCAACAGTGCGGCATTCCCTCAGCGCTGACCCTCTGACAGTGCCCACTCTCTCAGCACTGACCTTCCGACAGTGCGGCACTCCCTCAGCACTGACCCTCTGATAGTGCCCGCTCCCTCAGCACTGACCCACCGACAGTGCCCACTCCCTCACACTGAGCCTCCGACAGTACGGCACTCCCTCAGCACTGACCCTCCAACAGTGCCCACTCCCTCAGCACTGACCCTCCAACAGTGCAGCACTCCCTCAGCACTGACCCTCCGACAGTGCCCACTCTCTCAGCACTGACCCTTTGACAGTGCCCACTCCCTCAGCATTGACCCTCGACAGAGCCCGCTCCCTCAGCACTGACCCACCGACAGTGCCCACTCCCTCAGCACTGACCCTTTGACAGTGCCCACTCCCTCAGCATTGACCCTCTGACAGTGCCCACTCCCTCAGCACTGACCCTCCAACAGTGCCCGCTCCCTCAGCACTGACCCTTTGACAGTGCCCACTCCCTCAGCATTGACCCTCTGACAGAGCCCGCTCCCTCAGCACTGACCCACCGACAGTGCCCACTCCCTCAGTACTGACCCTCCGACAGTACGGCACTCCCTCAGCACTGACCCTCCGACAGTGCCCACTCCCTCAGCACTGACCCTCTGACAGTGCAGTGCTCCCTCAGCACTGACCCTCTGACAGTGCCCACTCCCTCAGCACTGACCCTCTTACAGTGCTCACTCCCTCAGCACTGACCCTCTGACAGTGTAGCACTCCCTCAGCACTGACCCTCTGACAGTGCCCGCTCCCTCAGCGCTGACCCGCCCACAGTGCCCACACCCAAAGCACTGACCCTCCAACAGTGCAGCACTCCCTCAGCACTGACCCTCCGACAGTGCCCACTCTCTCAGCACTGACCCTCTGACAATGCCTGCTCCCTCAGCGCTGACCCGCCCACAGTGCCCGCTCCCTCAGCGCTGACCCGCCCACAGTGCCCACACCCAAAGCACTGACCCTCCAACAGTGCCCACTAGCTCAGCACTGGCCCTCCGACAGTGCCCGCTCCCTCAACGCTGACCCTCTGACAGTGCCCACTCCCTCAGCACTCACCCTCCGACAGTGCCCACTCCTCAGCACTGACCCTCTGACAGTGCCCGCTCCCTCAGCACTGACCCACCGACAGTGCTGCACTCCCTCAGCACTGACCCTCCATCAGTGCCCACTCCCTCAGCACTGACCCTCCGACAGTACGGCACTCCCTCAGTATTGACCCTCTGACAGTGCCCGCTCCCTCAGCACTGACCCTCCGACAGTGCTGCACTCCCTCAGCACTGACCCTCCATCAGTGCCCACTCCCTCAGCACTGACCCTCCGACAGTGCGGCACTCCCTCAGCACTGACCCTCCGACAGTGCCCACTCCCTCAGCACTGACCCTCCGACAGTGCGAGGAGGAGGAGGAGACGGGAGGAGATGGAGGTTGTGGGCGCTCACTGTGAAGCCTGAGAGTGTAGGCCTCATGGCGTGGTGTTGCCAACTCCTGCCGGGAATGCCGTCGAGTCTCTGGGATCTCCGATCCCGGGTGTGGGTGGTAATCGAGCGTGTGGCGGCATTTTAGTCAACCACGTCACGATTTGTCCTGGAGCTCAGAGAATTGACCAATGGCGTTGACCAACAGAGCTGTGAAGAGGTACGGCTGGCTGATCCTGAGGCCAACGGGAGACTCACGTGTGGGTGGGTGGGGGTCAGGTCTTGACCTCTTGGTGTTGGCCTCCCTGGTCTCCCCCCAGGGGGTAAGCGAGGTTTTGGGGGGGGGTCGGGGTAGAGCTGGGATTGTGGGGAAGGGGGTTAGATTTGATCCTGAGTCCCTGAATCAAAATGGGAATAATCGAATTGGTCCACCACGGACAAAATCACCGCCTCAGTCACAATCCCGGAGGGAATTTTACGCTGAGGAATCCTGGCTCAGTCACAGAGAGACCCGACAGCATTCCGAGCTGCAGGACGGACGGACGGACAGACGGACACAGGCACGGCCAGCAGCCAGCATTCCGAGAGTGTCTTCAACACCTATTCCCATCGTCCATCCCGTCTGAGGGAAAGGCAGGAGGACTTCTGTGACAGTGAAAACAGCTAACCCTGAACAACTGGGGGGTCACTGGGGGGAGAGAGAAAGGGG
>NC_083446.1:2505618-2555618 GCF_020745735.1 Hemiscyllium ocellatum | reverse complement strand
TATGTGAGTTTGTCTGTGCGTTTGTGTGTCTGTGTGTGTTTGTATGTGTCTGTCTGTCTGTGTCTGTGTGTGTGTATGTCTGTGTGTATGTCTGTATGTGAGTGTGTATGTAAGTGTGTATGTGTGTGCCTGTGCGTGTGTGTGTATGTGTGTGTGTGTGTACATTTATCAGGAGCTCCGGGTTTTAAATCCGAGATCTTACTGAATTGAGTTTAATTGCGACAGCGACAATTGAATAGCCTGAAATAAATAGTTTTCCACATGAAAGAGAGACAGCCCCCAGTGACATGGGAACATGAAAGTGTACGACCGAGAACATCCACAGGCATGGCCAACAGACTGAGGCAAGGACCGAGCCGTTTGTGTGAGTCAGAGTCCCTACTGATAGAGACACGAGGGAGTTAGCATCCCAGAACGCTGGGGGATTGGGAAAGTGATAAGGGGGAGGGAGACCTGGGTATCCTTGGACACCAGTCCCTGAGAGACAGCGAGGCAGGAGCAGTAGGAAGGAGACGACGATCAGTGCGATGTGGGTCTGCATAGCGACAGGGTTCAAATACAGCAGCAGCAGTGGGGGGGCTGTCATTATAAGGGGAAGACCACCCCCTGGGCGATCGTATGTATGGCTGTGGGGGTCTCTTTACCTGAGGGAGGGAAAGCAGTGAAGGGGTTTCCCCGACTGATCCCTGGGGTGACAGGGTGGACAAACGGACAGAGACTGGGTCAGTCAGGACTATATTCATCGGAAGTTTGGAGTAATGGGAGGGAGGGGGGACGTCGCAGAAAGCTGGCATCAGCTGACAGACCTGTCGCAGGGTAACTCCAGCTGAGTGATGTCCGCCTGGAGGAAGCTGACGTTGACGTTGTGCCCGTTCAACTCCCGGTTCTTGGCAACAAACCTCTCCATGAAGTCCACCGCCGTGACGTGGCCCGCCTGCTTGGCCAGGTGCCCAGTGAACCGCCTGAGCCGGGGGGGGGGGGGAGGGAACACAAACACAAGAGGTTAAACTTGCTCAGCCGCAAAGCGGGACATCCCCATCCCCTCCCAACCCCCAGTGTACCAACCTGCACGGCTCCCTCTCCCAGCCCCACACGGACTCACCCATCGGGATCTAGGTAACCCCTCCCTTCCACATGGTGCCAGGTCACAAATACAGAGGAGAGTGTGGGGGGGGCGGGCAGAGAGGATGACAGAGATAGGGAGGGGGATGTAGGGGCTGGAGGGGGTTACAGAGACAGGGAGGGGGTGTAAGGGGTTACAGAAATAGGGAGGGGGTGTAGGGGCTGGAGGGGGTTACAGAGATAGGGAGGAGTGTGTAGGGGCTGGAGGGGTTTACAGAGATAGGGAGGGGGTGTAGGGGCTGGAGGGGGTGACAGAGAGAGGGAGGGGGTGTAGGGGCTGGAGGGGGTTACAGAGATAGGGAGGGGTGTAGGGGCTGGAGGGGGTTACAGAGATAGGGAGGAGTGTGTAGGGGCTGGAGGGGTTTACAGAGATAGGGAGGGGGTGTAAGAGCTAGAGGGGTTACAGAGATAGGGAGGGGGTGTAAGAGCTAGGGGGGTTACAGAGATAGGGAGGGGGTGTAGGGGTTACAATCCTTGAGGGTGTGGGATGGAATTGGTTGTCATTTGGGACACATTTTGTGGGGGTGTGCGGGGCAG
Organism: Hemiscyllium ocellatum; assembly: GCF_020745735.1. Classification (NCBI taxonomy): domain Eukaryota; kingdom Metazoa; phylum Chordata; class Chondrichthyes; order Orectolobiformes; family Hemiscylliidae; genus Hemiscyllium; species Hemiscyllium ocellatum. The sequence continues at coordinate 2,553,959 of NC_083446.1, read as the reverse complement.
GGGGAGGTTCGGATGTGTGGAAGGTTCCGGATGGTGGAATGTGGTGCAGCAGATCGGGAGAGAGTCAGAATGGTCTGCTCCGGAGGCAACAAGTTCCAGGGTGAGGGCTCCTGCAGCCGATGGGATGGAGGGAAGGTGTGTGGGTGTGTGTGTGTCTGTGAGAGTGTGGGTGTGTGTGTGTGTGTGTCTGTGAGAGTGTGTGTGTGTGTCTGTGAGAGTGCAGGTGTGTGTGTCAGTGAGAGTGTGCGTGCGTGTGTGTCTGTGAGAGTGTGTGTGTGTTTGTGGGAGTGTGTGTGTGTCTGTGAGAGTGTGTGTGTGTTTGTGGGAGTGTGTGTGTGTCTGTGAGAGTGTGTGTGTGTCTAGGAAAGTGTGTGTGTGTCTGTGAGAGTGTGTGTGTGTCTAGGAAAGTGTGTGTGGATCTGTGAGAGTGTGTGACTGTGAGAGCGTGTGTGTGTGAGACTGTGTGTGTGTGTGCATGTGTGTCTGTGAGTGTGAAAGAATGTGTGTGTGAGTGAGAGAGAGAGGTTGTGTGTTGTGTGTGAGAGACAGTGTATGAGTGTTTGGGTCTGTGAGAGAGTGATTGTGTGTGTGACAGAGAGTGAGAGAGAGATTGTGCGTGAGAGACAGCGTCTCTGTGTGTGAGAGAGATTGTGTTTATGTCTGTGTGTGTGTTTGTGTGTGCGAGAGAGTGAGAGTGAGAGAGACAGACAGACAGACAGTGTGCCTTTGAGAGATTGTGTGTATGTGTGTGTGCGTGCTGACAGAGTTCAGTGGAACTTTCGTACCCAATGCCAGCTCCCAGCTCTAATACCCGCTGCCCCTTGAAGTTGGGTAACATTCCCAGAATTTCTGGTTTCTCCATCTCGGTGATGACTTCCGCGCTGGAGTCCAGCATCATTTCCTCGATCGTGCCTTTTCTAGAATGTTTCACCCAGAAATCTGACATCGTCTTCCTCGCACCAGCTGTGGGGAACAACACGGGCAGTTCAGAGAGGGTCTCCAGCTCAGGGATAAGGCCATTCAGCCCATTACTACTTCTGTTCACTCACCACCTGCTCCCCATCTCCCTCCAACACCTAACCCTTACTCCAACCCTGACCCCATTTCCCCCCTCACTCCCCACTCCCTTTAATATCCCACCCAGTCTAATCCCACTCTCCCTCTCACTCCCCGCTCCCTTTAATATCCCACCCAGTCTAATCCCACTCTCCCCCTCACTCCCCGCTCCCTTTAATATCCCACCCAGTCTAATCCCACTCTCCCCCCTCACTCCCTTTAATATCCCACCCAGTCTAATCCCACTCTCCCCCCTCACTCCCCACTCCCTTTAATATCCCACCCAGTCTAATCCCACTCCCCCCCCTCACTCCCCGCTCCCTTTAATATCCCACCCAGTCTAATCCCACTCTCCCCCTCACTCCCCGCTCCCTTTAATATCCCACCCAGTCTAATCCCACTCTCCCCCCTCACTCCCCACTCCCTTTAATATCCCACCCAGTCTAATCCCACTCTCCCCCTCACTCCCCGCTCCCTTTAATATCCCACCCAGTCTAATCCCACTCTCCCCCCTCACTCCCCACTCCCTTTAATATCCCACCCAGTCTAATCCCACTCTCCCCCCTCACTCCCCGCTCCCTTTAATACACGGGAACCCCACCCCCTGCAAGTTCCCCTCCGAGCCCCTCACCATCCCGACTTGGAAATATCTCACCGTTCCCTCAGTGTGGCTGGGTCAGAATCCTGGGATTCCCTCCCGAAGGGACACTGTGGGTCTACCCACAGCACATGGACTGCAGCGGGTCAAGGAGGCAGCTCACCCCCCACCTCCTCAAGGGGGCAACTCGGGACAGGGGCAAGAAATACTGTGCCCAGCCAGCGACCCCCTCATCCCGTTACTGTTTCTTTGGCAGAGAGTGTGTGCGTGTTTGTGTGAGGGAGGAAGCTGTTTTCCCGAGGAGGGTGGTTAGAGTGAGTTCATTGTTCCTGTCCTGAGGAGGCAGTGCAGTTCTGCTGTCTTCAACCTTTGCAGGGTCTCTCTGAGTAACCTCAGCCCCAGGGTTAGAATATAGAACATCGTGGTACAGGCCCTTCGGCCCTCAATGTCATGCTGACCTGTGAGATTTATCTGATGTCCATCTAACCTACACCGTTCCATTATTGTCCATATCTGTGTCCAATGCCCATTTAAATGTCCTTAACGTCGGTGAGTCTACTATTGTTGCAGGCAGGGCATTCCAACCCCCTCCTACTCCCTGAGTAAAGAATCTACCCCTGACATCCTTCCTATATCTATCACCCCTCACAACCACCCGATGAAGGAGCATCGCTCCGAAAGCTACTGCTTCCAAATAAACCTGTTGGACTATAACCTGGTGTGGTGTGATTTTTAACTTTACCCACCCTAGTCCAACACCGGCATCTCCAAATAATGACCCTCAATTTAAAGCTATGCTCCCTCGTGCTAACCCTCACCATCTGAAGAAAAAGGCTCTCACTGTCCACCCTATCTAATCTTCTTATTATCTTATACGGCTCAATTAAATCACCTATTATTAACCTTCTTCTCTCTAATGAAAACAGTCTCAAGACCCTCAGCCTTTCCTATTAAGACCTTCCCTCCATACCAGGTAATGTCCTAATAAATCTCCTCTGAACCCTTTCCAAAGCTTCCATATCCTTCCAATAATGTGATGACCAGAACTGTACGCAATACTCCAAGCGCAGCTGCACCAGAGTTTTGTACAGCTGCAGCATGACCTTGTGGCTCCGAAACTCAATCCCTCTCCCAATAAACACCAACACACCGTATGCCGTCTTAACAACCCTATTAACCTGGGTCTATCAACCTGGGTGAGAACTTTCAGGGATCTATGTCCATGGACATTGAGATCTCTCTGCTTGTCTACACTACCAAGAACCTTACCATTAGCCCCAGTACTCTTTATTCCTGTTGCTCCTTCCAAAGTAAAACACCTCACACTTTTCCACATTAAATTCCATTTGCCACCTCTCAGCCCAGCTCTGCAGCTTATCTACATCTATCTGTAACCAGCAACATCCTTCAGCACTATCCACAACTCCACCGAACTTAGTGTCATCCACAAATTTACTAACCTATCCTTCTATGCCGTCATCGAGGTCATTTATAAAAATTACAAATAGAAGTGGCCCCAAAACAGATCCTTGTGGTATACCACTAGGAATTGAACTCCCGGATGAACATTTCCCATCAACCACCACCCTCTGTCTTATTTCAGCTAGCCAATTTCTGACCCAAACTGCTAAATCACCCTCAATCTATGCCTCTGTGTTTTGTGCAATAGCCTACCATGGGGAACCTTATCAAACACCTCACTGAAGTCCAGATACACTACATCAACCACTTTACCCTCATCCACCTGTTTGGTCACCTTCTCATAGAACTCAATAAGGTTAGTGAGGCACGACCCACCCTTCACAAACCACGTTGACTATCCCTAATCAACTTATTCCTCTTTAGATGATTATAAATCCTATCTCTTATAACCTTTACTCACAACTGAAGTAAGGCTCACTGTTCTATAATTCCCAGGGTTGTCTCTACTCCCCTTCTTGGACAAGGGGATAACATTTGCTATCCTCCAGTCTTCTGGTACTATTCCTGTAGACAATGGCAGCATAAAGATCAAAGCCAAAGGCTCTGCAATCTCCTCCGTGATGTCCCAGAGAATCGTAGGATAAATCTCATCCGGCCCAGGGGACTTATCTATTTTCACACTTTCCAGAATCGCTAACACCTTCTCCTTGGGAATCTCAATCCCATCTGATCCCGGTGGATGGATTAAGGAGAAAAACCCTTTTAGCCTTTCAATCATTGTCAGCCAATCAAGTAGGAGTTCCCCATTTCCACCTCAGCCACTCGAAGGGGCGCGGGCACAGCCTGTGTTAGCTGTGTGCAATGTAGCCCGGCTCAGTGCCCATCAGCTCCCCACCCCCCCCTCAAATCCTCAACCCTCAGGACCACAGCAGGGGAGAGGTGGGGAGGCAGTCACTCTGGGTTTGTCAGGAATGTGTCCAGAGCGTGTCGGCTCCCGATCGATCAGTTAATGATTAGACCAGGCCGGGGGGGGGAGTGAAGCCGATGAGCTCAGCTCCTGAACCATCTCTGAACAAACACAGGACCCGAGGTGAGTGTGACCTGGAAACATCGGGCCACCGCAATCACCACTGACCCTCGGTCACCATGGTAACCGCTGACCCTCCCACCATTAACCCCGACCTTCCCACCGTTACCCTTTGACCCTCCCACCGTTACCCCGTGACCCTCCCACCGTTACCCTTTGACCCTCCCACCGTTACCCCCTGACACTCCCACCGTTACCCTTTGACCCTCCCACCGTTACCCCCTGACCCTCCCACCGTTACCCCGTGACCCTCCCACCATTACCCCCGACCCTCCCACTGTTACCCTTTGACCCTCCCACCGTTACCCCCCTGACATTCCCACTGTTACCCTTTGACCCTCCCACCATTACCCCCTGACCCTCCCATCGTTACTCCGTGACCCTCCCACCGTTACCCTCTGACCCTCCAACCGTCACCCTGTGACCCTCCCATCACTACCCCCTGACTCCCCCACCATTACCCCTGACTCTCCCACTGTTACCCCCTGACCGGCCCCTCCCCCACACCATCATCATTACTGCCATCCTTTGGGACGACAGCCATCCAATTGTTGTAGAGCAAGGTCCCACACACCGCAATTCAGGGAAGGCCCAGATCACCTGCTAGAGGGTCAGTGCTGAGGGAGGGCGCACTGTCGGAGGGTCAGTGCTGAGGGAGGGCGCACTGTCGGAGGGTCAGTGCTGAGGGAGGGCGCACTGTCGGAGGGTCAGTGCTGAGGGAGGGCGCACTGTCGGAGGGTCAGTGCTGAGGGAGGGCGCACTGTCGGAGGGTCAGTGCTGAGGGAGGGCGCACTGTCGGAGGGTCAGTGCTGAGGGAGGGCGCACTGTCGGAGGGTCAGTGCTGAGGGAGGGCGCACTGTCGGAGGGTCAGTGCTGAGGGAGGGCGCACTGTCGGAGAGTCAGTGCTGAGGGAGGGCGCACTGTCGGAGGGTCAGTGCTGAGGGAGGGCGCACTGTCGGAGGGTCAGTGCTGAGGGAGGGCGCACTGTCGGAGGGTCAGTGCTGAGGGAGGGCGCACTGTCGGAGGGTCAGTGCTGAGGGAGGGCGCACAGTCGGAGGGTCAGTGCTGAGGGAGGGCGCACTGTCGGAGGGTCAGTGCTGAGGGAGGGCGCACTGTCGGAGAGTCAGTGCTGAGGGAGGGCGCACTGTCGGAGGGTCAGTGCTGAGGGAGGGCGCACTGTCGGAGGGTCAGTGCTGAGGGAGGGCGCACAGTCGGAGGGTCAGTGCTGAGGGAGTGGGCACTGTCAGAGGTTCAGTGCTGAGGGAGGGGGCACTGCCGGAGGGTCAGTGCTGAGGGAGGGCGCACTGTCGGAGGGTCAGTGCTGAGGGAGGGCGCACAGTCGGAGGGTCAGTGCTGAGGGAGGGCGCACTGTCGGAGGGTCAGTGCTGAGGGAGGGCGCACTGTCGGAGAGTCAGTGCTGAGGGAGGGCGCACTGTCGGAGGGTCAGTGCTGAGGGAGGGCGCACTGTCGGAGGGTCAGTGCTGAGGGAGGGCGCACAGTCGGAGGGTCAGTGCTGAGGGAGTGGGCACTGTCGGAGGGTCAGTTCTGACGGAGTGCCGCACTGTCGGAGGGTCAGTGCTGAGGGAGCGGGCACTGTCGGAGGGTCAGTGCTGAGGGAGTGGGCACTGTCGGAGGGTCAGTGCTGAGGGAGTGCTGCACTGTCGGAGGGTCATTGCTGAGGGAGTGGGCACTGTCGGAGGGTCAGTGCTGAGGGAGTGCCGCACTGTCGGAGGGTCAGTGCTGAGGGAGTGGGCACTGTCGGAGGGTCAGTGCTGAGGGACCGGGCACTGTCGGAGGGTCAGTGCTGAGGGAGTGGGCACTGTCAGAGAGTCAGTGCTGAGGGAGTGCCGCACTGTCGGAGGGTCAGTGCTGAGGGACCGGGCACTGTCGGAGGGTCAGTGCTGAGGGAGTGGGCACTGTCGGAGGGTCAGTGCTGAGGGAGTGCTGCACTGTCGGAGGGTCAGTGCTGAGGGAGTGGGCAGTGTCGGAGGGTCAGTGCTGAGGGAGTTGGCACTGTCGGAGGGTCCTGCTGAGGGAGTGCTGCACTGTCGGAGGGTCAGTGCTGAGGGAGTGGGCACTGTCAGAGGTTCAGTGTTGAGGGAGGGGGCACTGCCGGAGGGTCAGTGCTGAGGGAGCAGGCACTGTCGGAGGGTCAGTGCTGAGGGAGCGGGCACGGTCGGAGGGTCAGTGCTGAGGGAGTGGGCACTGTCAGAGAGTCAGTGCTGAGGGAGTGCCGCACTGTCGGAGGGTCAGTGCTGAGGGAGTGGGCACTGTCGGAGGGTCAGTGCTGAGGGACCGGGCACTGTCGGAGGGTCAGTGCTGGGGGAGCGCCGCACTGTTGGTGTGTCAGTGCTGAGGGAGCGCCGCACTGTTGATGGGTCAGTGCTGAGGGAATGGGCACTGTTGGAGGGTTAGCGCCGAGGGAATGGGCACTGTTGGAGGGTTAGCGCCGAGGGAGCGGGCACTGTCAGAGGGTCAGTGCTGAGGGCGTGTGCACTGTTGGAGGGTCAGTGCTGAGGGAGTGGGCACTGTCGGAGGGTCAGCGCCGAGGGAGTGTGCACTGTTGGAGGGTCAGTGCTGAGGGAGTGCGCACTGTCGGAGGGTCAGCGCCGAGGGAGTGGGCACTGTCGGAGGGTCAGCGCCGAGGGAGTGGGCACTGTCGGTGGGTCAGTGCTGAGGGAGCGTCGCACTGTTGGAGGTTCAGTGCTGAGGGAATGGGCACTGTCGGAGGGTTAGTGCTGAGTGAGTGGGCACTGTTGGATGGTCAGTGCTGAGAGAGTGGGCACTTTCGGAGGGTTAGTACTGAGAGAGTGGGCACTGTCGGAGGGTCAGTGCTGAGGGAGTGCGCACTGTCAGAGGGTCAGCGCCAAGGGAGTGGGCACTGTCGGAGAGTCAGCGCCGAGGGAGTGGGCACTGTCGGAGGGTCAGTGCTGAGGGAGTGTGCACTGTAAGAGGGTCAGCGCCGAAGGAGTGGGCACTGTCGGTAGGTCAGTGCTGAGGGAGTGGGCACCGTCGGAGGGTCAGTGCTGAGGGAGTGGGCACCGTCGGAGGGTCAGCACCGAGGGAATGGGCACTGTCAGAGGGTTAGCGCCGAAGGAGCGGGCACTGTCGGAGGGTCAGTGCTGAGGGAGTGGGCACTGTCGGTGAGTCAGTGCTGAGGGAGTGGGCACTGTAGGAGGGTCAGTGCTGAGGGAGTGGGCACTGTCGGAGGGTCAGTGCTGAGGGAGTGCGCACTGTCGGAGGGTCAGCACCGAGGGAATGGGCACCGTCGGAGGGTCAGTGCTGAGGGAGCGGGCACTGTCGGAGGGTCAGTGCTGAGGGAGTGGGCACTGTCGGAGGGTCAGTGCTGAGGGAGCGGGCACCGTCGGAGGGTCAGTGCTGAGGGAGTGGGCACTGTCGGAGGATCAGTGCTGAGGGAGTGGGCACTGTCAGAGAGTCAGTGCTGAGGGAGTGGGCACCGTCGGAGGGTCAGTGCTGAGGGAGCGGGCACTGTCGGAGGGTCAGTGCTGAGGGAGCGGGCACTGTCGGAGGGTCAGTGCTGAGGGAGCGGGCACTGTCGGAGGGTCTGTGCTGAGGGTGTGGGCACCGTCGGAGGGTCAGTGCTGAGGGAGCGGGCACTGTCGGAGGGTCAGCGCCGAGGGAATGGGCACTGTTGGTGGGTCAGTGCTGAGGGAGTGGGCACTGTCAGAGGGTCAGTGCTGAGGGAGCGGGCACTGTCGGAGGGTCAGTGTTGAGAGAGTGGGCACCGTCGGAGGGTCAGTGCTGAGGGAGTGGACACCGTCGGAGGGTCAGTGCTGAGGGAGTGGGCACTGTCGGAGGGTCAGTGCTGAGGGAGTGGGCACTGTTGGAGGGTCAGTGCTGAGGGAGTGGGCACTGTCGGAGGGTTAGTGCTGAGAGAGTGGGCACTGTCGGAGGGTCAGTGCGGAGGGAGTGGGCACTGTCGGAGGGTTAGTGCTGAGAGAGTGGGCACTGTCGGAGGGTCAGCGCTGAGGGAGTGGGCACTGTCGGAGTGTCAGCGCCGTGGGAGTGGGCACTGTCGGTGGGTCAGTGCTGAGGGAGTGGGCACTGTTGGTGGGTCAGTGCTGAGGGAGTGCGAACTGTCGGAGGGTCAGTGCTGAGGGAGTGTGTACTGTTGGAGGGTCAGTGCTGAGGGAGTGCGAACTGTCGGAGGGTCAGCGCCGAAGGAGTGGGCACTGTCGGTAGGTCAGTGCTGAGGGAGTGGGCACTGTCAGAGGGTCAGTGCTGAGGGAGTGGGCACCGTCGGAGGGTCAGTGCTGAGGGAGTGGGCACTGTCGGGGGGTCAGCACCGAGGGAATGGGCACTGTCGGAGGGTTAGCGCCGAGGGAGCGGGCACTGTCGGAGGGTCAGTGCTGAGCGAGTGGGCACCGTCGGAGGGTCAGTGCTGAGGGAGCGGGCACTGTCGGAGAGTCAGTGCTGAGGGAGTGGGCACTGTCGGTGGGTCAGTGCTGAGGGAGTGGGCACTGTCGGAGGGTCAGTGCTGAGGGAGTGCGCACTGTCGGAGGGTCAGCACCGAGGGAATGGGCACTGTCGGAGGGTTAGCGCTGAGGGAGCGGGCACTGTCGGAGGGTCAGTGCTGAGGGAGTGGGCACCTTCGGAGGGTCAGTGCTGAGGGAGCGGGCACTGTCAGAGGGTCAGTGCTGAGGGTGTGGGCACCGTCAGAGGGTCAGTGCTAAGGGAGTGGGCACCGTCGGAGGGTCAGTGCTGATGGAGTGGGCACTGTCGGAGGGTCAGCACCGAGGGAATGGGCACTGTCGGAGGGTGAGCGCCGAGGGAGCAGGCACTGTCGGAGGGTCAGTGCTGAGGGAGTGGGCACCGTCGGAGGGTCAGCACTGAGGGAGCAGGCACTGTCGGAGGGTCAGCGCCGAGGGAATGGGCACTGTCGGAGGTTCAGCGCTGAGGGAGCGGGCACTGTCGGAGGGTCAGCGCCGAGGGAATGGGCACTGTCGGAGGTTCAGCGCTGAGGGAGCGGGCACTGTCGGAGGTTCAGCGCTGAGGGAGCGGGCACTGTCGGAGGGTCAGCGCCGAGGGAATGGGCACTGTCGGAGGTTCAGCGCTGAGGGAGCGGGCACTGTCGGAGGTTCAGCGCTGAGGGAGCGGGCACTGTGGGAGCGAGTAGCTGGTGTTGGGTAAGTCACAAGAGCGAGTTAAAGAGCAGTGAGTCTGGGTTTTGATTTGTCCTGTGGGCACTGAGTCCAACTCTGCAAACCGCACCCTATCCCTGCCACCCTGCATTTCCCACAGCTCCTAACCTACCCAGCGCAGGGCACCTCGCGGCTGGGGGCAATCCACCCTCGCCCGCACCACCTTTGGAGTGTGGCGGTGGCGGGGGACCCAGACCCCCGAGGGTGCAATGGAACCCGGGAGCCTGGCACCGTGAGGCACCAGCGCCAATCACCGCTGCGGTCACTTAAAGAGGGGACAAGAAAAATTTAACAGGGGCGAGTCAAGTTTCGGTCAGAGTGGGTGACTGTTTCTGACACCCAGGTGGGAGTTAAAGGAGGGGGAGCGAAGGAGAGGTGGGGGGTGGGGGAGTGATTTGCAAAGCTGTTTGGACATTGAGCTGAGGACTGGGGTCCATAAAGTGGTGGTGACTTTGGTGAAGTTTGGTCAGAGTTTGTGCTGACCCTGTCCCCTACCTTCTGCCATGCTGCTGCCTTGGTCCAGCCTCACTGCTCTGGGAGGAGGAGGAGAGAGTCTCTCTCTCTCTGTCTGTGTGTGTGGGAGTCCAGGAGTTCCACTGAATGAATGGTTGAAGCTGGAACGATGTGCAGCTTCCAACTCCTGCCTTTGGGTAGCAGCCACTGGGCTCTCACCCAGATCAGGAGCAGAGGCAAGTGGTGAGAGAGAGTGGGGGGGGGGGAGAGACAAAGTCAAACTTTTCCGTTGGGGAATTCAATGCCAAAGCTCCGCCTGCCCAACAATTAAAACAAATAAAACTGCAAAAGCCAAAGGGGAGTGACGAAGGAATTTCGCGGTCAGTCTCGCTTTAAGAGGCTGCAGTTAGGTCCCGCCCCCCAATCCGTCAATCGGGGCCAACGCCGCTTCCTATTGGCCGGCCGGTGTAGAACGAGATAATGCTACACCGGTCCCCCGTGCTGGTTGGTCCGCCACTGACACACCCACCCAATCGGCGTCTCTTCCGGGTCAGGTTTCCGCGGCCTTAAAGCAGGTGCGGCGATGCGGGAGATTAAGGTGTCCCACTGGAATCAGGGCAGACACGCAGCTGGCGCTGTCCATCAGGACCCCCCCACCCCCACCCCCCACCCCCGGCCGCGGAGGGACATTGTGGGAGGGGGCCGGACACCGCGGCCTCGGCCACGGCCACAAGGTGCACATTCACCCCACTCCTACCCAGGGGCTGGCCAAGGGGGCAGCATGGAGGCCATTCGGGCTCTCCAGGGGGTTCCGCAGCCCCTCGCAACTCAGGGGCAGGTCACCCCCCAACCCCTCCCCAAACCTGCCCATCCCCCAACCCCCCCCACATCCCCCAACCCCCCAAACCCCCCACACCCCAATCCCCCAAACCCCCTACACCCCCTAAACCCCCCCATATCCCCCTACACCCCCTAAACCCCCTACACCCCCAACATACCCTATACCCGCTATATGCCCTATACCCCCTATGCCCCCTATACCTCCTACACCCCCCATGCTCCCTCCCTATCTCTGTCACCCCCTACACCCCCTCCCTATCTCTGTCACCTCCTACACCCCCTCCCTATCCCTGTAACCCCCTCTGGCTCCTACACTCCCTCCCTATCTCTGTAACCCCCTCCAGCCCCTACACCCCCTCCCTATCTCTGTAACCCCCTCCAGCCCCTACACCCCCTCCCTATCTCTGTCACCTCCTACACCCCCTCCCTATCTCTGTCACCTCCTACACCCCCTCCCTATCTCTGTCACCCCCTTCACCCTCTCCCCTGTTCCTAAGTTAAGGTCACTAGGTAAATGCAGTTGTTGGACCTTGATGAGATGTGGGAGCTCTCTGTTGAAGGGAGGTTATCATTCCCGGCCCCCGATCGAGGGCAGTAAAGTTTCTGAAATTTCCGCTTGCTGGTGCTCTGCCCCTGAGTGTGTGTCCAATTCCCTGCTCGCACCCCCCTTCCCCTCCTGATGTCTGAGACCCCCTCGGAAGGAGTTTGTCGATCCCACCCTGAGCTGGGCAGGGTTGGGGATAGGGGCTCTGACCCAGTGGGAGATGGATGTGGGAGGGTCAGCCATCTCAGGCCCAGACCATCTCTGCAGGACTCTCTCAGGGGAGGGTCCTCACCCCCCAACCCCCTTCAGCTGCTTCATCAATGACCCCCCTCCCTCCATCAGAGGGTCCCAAGTGGGGGATGTTCGCTGGTGATTGCACAGTCTCCAGCTCCATTCCCCCTCCCCCTCCCCCCTCAAATACTGAAGCAGGCCGTGTTCATATGGAACAAGATCTGGGCAATAGCCAGGCTCGGGCTGACCAGGGGCAAGTAATATTCACACCCCACGAATGGCCAGCGACAACCGTAGTGTCAGATAGCACGGACACAGGCCCTTCAGCCCAACCAGTCCATACTGACCACAATCCCAAATTAAACTAGTCCCACCTGCCTGCTCCTAGCCCCATCACCAATACAAGACAATCTAACCATCTCCCCTTGACATTCAATGGTGTTCCCGTCACTGAGTCTCCCCCCCAGCAACATCCTGGGGGTCACCATTGACCAGAAACTCAATTAGATTCACCCCAACTTTTCAAGTCTGTCGGGGAGGTCACCAGGGACAGCAGAGCCTGTCAGGATACGAGAATATCCAGTATAAATTACTTACTTGTAGGTGCAGAATTCTTCACTTCCTGGAGGCAGTTGGAGAGGTCACGGGGTCACATACTTGGGTGGTTGCTTTACCTGTAAGACTACTCGGGGAGTGTCTCCCACCCATCCTCCTCCTCCTCCTCCCACCAGAAATAAAACACGTCCTCGCGTAAGATGACAAGTATTTTCTTTCGCATTTCCCTACTTCAGCGGTGTGTTTGGGGATTTAGAATATTGGGAACGGGGGTGAGGGCAGCTGAGTGTTCCCCCCTGCAGAACGTGGGAGGTCAGGGTCAGCCCCAGCGTCCTCGCTGATGACACCTGCGGGAAGTGCACCCAACTCCAGCCCCCTCAGAAACCACGTCAGGAACTGGAGCTGGATGAACTTCGGATCATTCGGGAGGCAGCAGGGGGTTATTGAGAGGAGTTGCAGGGAGGTAGTCACACCTCAGATAAATGAAGAAGGTAGATTAGATTACTGACAGTGTGGAAACAGGCCCTTCGGCCCAACAAGTCCACACCGACCCGCCAAAGCGCAACCCACCCATACCCCTACATTTACCCCTTACCTAACACTACGGGCAATTTAGCATGGCCAATTCACCTGACCCGCACATCTTTGGACTGTGGGAGGAAACCGGAGCACCCGGAGGAAACCCACGCAGACACGGGGAGAACGTGCAAACTCCACACAGTCAGTCGCCTGAGGTGGGAATTGAACCCGGGTCCCTGGCGCTGTGAGGCAGCAGTGCTAACCACTGGTAGCTGGGTGACTGTCAGCGGTGGGAAAGATTGCTGGCAGGCAGTGCAGGGATCTCCCTCAACCCGAACTATACTGTTTTGGAAACTTTTGGGGGGGGACATCTTACCCAGGGGTAAGCAACAGGGCACAGGTCTCTGGCACAGAGTCTATCCCTGCTGCTCAGAAGGGAAAGGGGAAGGGGAAGGGGAGCAGAGCATTAGTCACTGGGGACTCCATAGTTAGGGGGACAGATAGGAGGTTCTGTGGGAACGAGAGAGACTCACGGTTGGTGTGTTGCCTCCCAGGTACCAGGGTTCGTGATGTCTCGGAGCATGTTTTTGGGAACCTTGAGGGGGAGGGGGAGCAGCCCCACGTTATGGTCTGCATTGGCACCAATGACATAGGTAGGAAAAGGGATGTACGACAGAAATTCAGGGAGCTGGAATTGTTATCTCTAGATTGTTGTCCATGCCACATGCTCGTGAAGTGAGAGACAGGGAGAGTGCGGAGCTGAACACATGGCTACAGGGGTGGGGCAGGAGGGAAGGTTCTGGATTCCTGGATAAATGGAGTGCTTTCTGGGGAAGGTAGGACCTCTACAAACAGGATGGTCTTCACCTGAACCACAGGGGCACCGATATCCTGAGAGAAATTTGCTAATGTTCTTCAGGGGGGTTTAAACTAATGCAGCAAGGGGATGGGAACCTGAATTGTAGTTCCAGTGTGCAGGAAGTTGAGGGTGGTGAGGTCAGGGATAGGTTTACAAGGTCACGAGAGAGCACCAGCAATCGGGATGTTGGTTTGAAACGGGTGTACTTCAACGCCAGGAGGATCCGGAATAAGGTGGGTGAACTGGCAGCATGGGGTGGTACCTGGGATTTTGATGTTGTGGCCGTTTCAGAGATATGGCTAGAGGAGGGACAGAGCTGAAAGTGTTGCTGGAAAAGCGCAGCAGGTCAGACAGCATCCAAGGAGCAGGAGAATCGACGTTTCAGGCATAAGCCCTTCTTCAGGAAACGTCAATTCTCCTGCTCCTTGGATGCTGCCTGACCTGCTGCGCTTTTCCAGCAACACATTTTCAGCTCTGATCTCCAGCATCTGCAGTCCTCACTTTCTCCTAGAGGAGGGACAGGAATGGTTGTTGCACATTCCGGGATTTAGATGTTTTAGTAAGAACAGAGGTGATGGAAAAGAGGAGGAGGAGGTGTGGCATTGTTAGTCAAGGACAGTATTACAGCAGCTGAGAGAATGTTAGGGGACTCGTCAACTGAGGTAGTATGGGCTGAGGTTAGAAACAGGAAAGGAGAGGTCACCCTGTTGGAAGTTTTCTATCGGCCTTCGAATTGGTCCAGGGATGTAGAGGAAAAGATAGCAAAGATAATTCTGGACAGGAGTGAGAGTAACAGGTTAGTTGTAATGGGGGTCTTTAACTTTCCAAATATTGACTGAGAATACTATAGTTCAAGTACTTTAGATGGATCAGTTTTTGTCCAATGTGTGCAGGAAGGTTTCCTGACACAGTATGTAGACAGGCCAACAAGGGGTGAAGCCACATTGGATTTGGTACTGGGTAATGAACTCGGCCCGGTGTTAGACTTGGAACACTTTGGTGATAGTGACCACAATTTGGTTATGTTTACAATAGCAATGGGCAGGGTTAGGTATATACCGCAGGGAAAGGGGTATAACTGGGGGATAGTGAGGACTGCAGATGCTGGAGATCAGAGCTGAAAAATGTGTTGCTGGAAAAGCACAGCAGGTCAGGCAGCATCCAAGGAGCAGGAGAGTCGACGTTTCCTGAAGAAGGGCTCATGCCCGAAACGTCGATTCTCCTGCTCCTTGGATGCTGCCTGACCTGCTGCGCTTTTCCAGCAACACATTTTTCATAGCTGGGGGAAAGACAATAATGATGCGATTAGACAAGATTTAGGCTGTATAGGATGGGGAAGGAAACTGCGGGGGGTGGGCATAATAGAAATGTGGAGTTTATTCAAGGAACAGCTACTGCGGGTCCGTGATAAGTATGTACCTGTCAGACAGGGAGGGAGTGGTGGGAGAGGGAGCCGTGGTTTACGAAGGAAGTGGAATCTCTGGTCAAGAGGAAGAAGAAGGCTTATGTGAAGGCTCAGTTAGGGCACTTTAAAGTTACAAGGTAGCCAGGAAAGACCTAAAGAGAGAGCTCAGAGGGGACATGAGAAGTTGTTGGTGGATAGGATCAAGGAAAACCTGAAAGCTTTCTACAGGTATATCAGGAATAAAAGAATGACAAGAGTAAGATTAGGGCCAATCAAACATAGTGGTAGGAGGTTGTGTGTGGAATCTGAGGACATGGGGGAAACGCTTAATGAATAGTTTTTGTCAGGATTCACATTGGAAAAGGACAATGTTAGTGAGAATACAGAGATACAGGTGGCAAGATTAGATGGGATTGGGGTTGACAAAGAGGAGGTGTTCGCAAGTTTGGAAGGTCTGAAAAAAGGTAAGTCCCCTGGGCCGGATGAGATTTATCCTGGGATTCTCTGGGACATCACGGAGGAGATTGCAGAGCCTTTGGCTTTGATCTTTATGCTGCCATTGTCTACAGGAATAGTACCAGAAGACTGGAGGATAGCAAATGTTATCCCCTTGTCCAAGAAGGGGAGTAGAGACAACCCTGGGAATTATAGACCAGTGAGCCTTACTTCAGTTGTGAGTAAAGGTTATAAGAGATGGGATTTATAATCATCTAAAGAGGAATAAGTTGATTAGGGATAGTCAGCGTGGTTTGTGAAGGGTGGGTCGTGCCTCACTAACCTTTATTGAGTTCTATGAGAAGGTGACCAAACAGGTGGATGAGGGTAAAGTGGTTGATGTAGTGTATCTGGACTTCAGTAAGGTGTTTGATAAGGTTCCCCATGGTAGGCTATTGCACAAAACACAGAGGCATAGATTGAGGGTGATTTAGCAGTTTGGATCAGAAATTGGCTAGCTGAAATAAGACAGAGGGTGGTGGTTGATGGGAAATGTTCATCCGGGAGTTCAATTCCTAGTGGTATACCACAAGGATCTGTTTTGGGGCCACTTCTATTTGTAATTTTTATAAATGACCTCGATGACAGCATAGAAGGATAGGTTAGTAAATTTGTGGATGACACTAAGTTCGGTGGATTGTGGATAGTGCTGAAGGATGTTGCTGGTTACAGATAGATGTAGATAAGCTGCAGAGCTGGGCTGAGAGTGACAAATGGAATTTAATGTGGAAAAGTGTGAGGTGTTTTACTTTGGAAGGAATAACAGGAATAAAGAGTACTGGGGCTAATGGTAAGGTTCTTGGTAGTGTAGACAAGCAGAGAGATCTCAATGTCCATGGACATAGATCCCTGAAAGTTCTCACCCAGGTTGATAGACCCAGGTTAATAGGGTTGTTAAGACGGCATACGGTGTGTTGGTGTTTATTGGTAGAGGGATTGAGTTTCGGAGCCACAAGGTCATGCTGCAGCTGTACAAAACTCTGGTGCGGCTGCGCTTGGAGTATTGCGTACAGTTCTGGTCATCACATTATTGGAAGGATATGGAAGCTTTGGAAAGGGTTCAGAGGAGATTTATTAGGACATTACCTGGTATGGAGGGAAGGTCTTAATAGGAAAGGCTGAGGGTCTTGAGACTGTTTTCATTAGAGAGAAGAAGGTTAATAATAGGTGATTTAATTGAGCCGTATAAGATAATAAGAAGATTAGATAGGGTGGACAGTGAGAGCCTTTTTCCTTGGATGGTGATGGATAGCACGAGGGGTCATAGCTTTAAATTAATGGGTGATAGATATAGGAAGGATATTGGGGTAGTTTCTTTACTCAGGGAGTAGGAGGGGGAGTGGAATGCCCTGCCTGCAACAATAGTAGACTCACCGACGTTAAGGACATTTAAATGGGCATTGGACACAGATATGGATAATAATGGAATGGTGTAGGTTAGATGGACATCAGATAAATCTCACAGGTTGGCGAAACATCGAGGGCTGAAGGGCCTGTACCACGCTGGAATGTTCTACGTTCTATAAACCCAGCGGCTCCAAGAGCAGGTCAGAGGCTGGGAATCCTGCAGCGAGTAACTCCCCTCCTGACTCCCCCCAAAGCCTGTCCCACCATCTACAAGGCCCAAGGCAGGAGGGGGAGGGAACACTCCCCACTTGCCCCTGGATGGGGGCAGCTCCAACAACACTCAAGAAGCTCGACACCATCCAGGGACAAAGCAGCCCCCGCTGGATTGGCCCCACCCCCACAAACACTCCCTCCCTCCCTCCCTCCCCCCCACCGACGCTCAGTAGCAGCAGTGTGTACCAGCTACAAGATACACTGCAGAAACTCACCAAAGACCCTCAGGCAGCACCTTCCAAACCCACGGCCACTTCCATCCAGAAGGACAAGGGGCAGCAGGTACACGGGAACACCACCCCCTCCAAGTTTCCCAAGCTGTTCCCTCCAGCTTACCGTCCCTCTCAATAAGACAGAGACTGAGATTTGTTTTAGTGAAATCCCTCCCACCCTCAGTGTGAATCTGAACTGAAAACAACAAGTTGTTGGAGATCGCAGTGGGTCAGACCCAGCATCTGCTGACAGGCAGAGAGAGAGAGAGAGAAAGCGAGCGCGAGACAGCGAGCTAACACTCTGAGTCTGGATGAGGGAGGGTCGCGGGACGTGAATCCTGAAGACTGCTTCCTCTCCCTGTGCAGATCCTGCCTGACCCACTGAGAGCTTTTCCCCAGGAACTTCTGCGGCCATCTGAAAGCTGGAGACTCGGGGAATTAAGGCCAAGAGCGATTGTGATTGCAAATGTTGGGAGGTTGAAAATAATGCAGAGGGTAGCCCCCTGACGATGCCGACGGTGCTCATGGGGAGGGGGTTGAGGGTGTCTGATCTCTCTCACTGACCCAGAGCAGTGGGGACGGGACTGGGCAGAGGTCCCTGCTCACCCTGTCGCAGTGAAGGTGAGGGAACACCGGGGTTCGCTGACTCTTATTCCACCAGTGACACGGTGAATTCCCCCCAGCCTCTCACACGATGGATTGCAAAGCTGGACACTTTTAAACTTCAGTGAGGAAACAGGCCAGTCGGCCCATTGAGTGCACACTGTCCCTTTCAAAGAGGATCCTACCCACACCCAGACCTCCTCTCCCCCTGACTCTATCCCTGAAACTCTGCATTTCCCACGGCCAATCCACCCTAACCTGCACATCCCTGGGCACTATGGGATAATTTCCCATGGCCAATCCACCCTAACCTGCACATTCCTGGGCACTATGGGACAATTTCCCATGGCCAATCCACCCTAAACTGCACATCCCAGGACACTATGGGACAATTCCCCACGGTCAATCCACCCTAACCTGCACATTCATGGGCACTATGGGACAATTCCCCATGGCCAATCCACCCTAACCTGCACATCCCTGGGCACTATGGGATAATTTCCCATGGCCAATCCACCTTAATCTGCACATCCCTGGGCACTATGGGACAATTTCCCATGGCCAGTCCACCCTAACCTGCACATCCTTGGGCACTATGGGACAATTTCTCATGGCCAATCCACCCTAGCCTGCACATCCCTGGACACTATGGGACAACTCCCCATGGCCAATCCATCCTAACCTGCACATCCCTGGATACTATGGGACAATTTCCCATGGCCAATCCACCCTGACCTGCACATCTTTGGACTGTGGGAGGAAACTGGAGCACCCGGAGGAAACCCACGCAGACACGGGGAGAATGTGCAAACTCCCCACAGTCGCTCAACGGTGGAATCGAAGCCAGGTCCCTGGTGCTGGGAGGCAGCAGTGCTAACCACTGAGGCATGGTGCCATTATATTCCTGAGTTCTGTGTCATTTTTGTGTTTTAAGACCAGGCTGGAGGGTGGAAGTACTGAACAACAGTGTTCACTGAACTTTGTCACCAAACTACACATGACAATCAGTAAATAAATCGAATCATGTGAGGTCAAACTCCGACATGGTGCCACTCAGTGTCAACAGCTGGCCCCTCGCCCACTTGGCCAAGACCCAGCACCGTCCTTTCCAATTGACCTTCACCCAACATGGTATCAGTGCTACCCTAGAGAACCTTGCCCCCCTCTCTCCCCTCCCTCTCCAAAACCGCTGCTGATGGAGGGTGAGGAAGGGCGGGGAGCTGGTGAACAGATTTCTTCTCTGACCCAAAACCCAACAGCAGTGAGGAGGCAGACGAAGTTTGAGACCAGCTCTTGTTGTATTGATCATATAAATCTTAAGATACAATGTATATCGCACGGTTTAAATACAGACTCCCCGTCCCCTCGTCATAGAACGCGGCTTTGTAACAGATAGGACATGGCGTGACATGGCATTATTGGGTCAGTTCTCTGGGACTCCGGAGCCAGGCCTTTCCCTGCCTATGTCAGGCTGTTCTCTCCCCTCCTCCCACACAGGATCCCTCCCCACCTCCCCGATACTCAGAGGTTACTGTGCAGAGGACAAAGGTCAAGAGAAGCCTACACGCCAACGTACACACACACACCCACACGCACACAGGCCTCGTAGTTGCCATGGAGATAGACAGGCCTGGTACTGCCCTGTTCAGGCCTAGCTCCGCCCTTCAGGCCTGGTTACCACATTCAGGCCTGGCTTCCCTCTTCAGGCCTGGTTACCACGTTCAGACCTGGCTGCCCTCTTCAGGCCCGGCTACCACGTTCAGGCCTGGCTACCCTCTTCAGGCCCGGCTACCACGTTCAGGCCTGGCTATCCTCTTCAGGCCCGGCTACCACGTTCAGGCCTGGCTACCCTCTTCAGGCCCGGCTACCACGTTCAGGCCCAGCTACCACGTTCAGGCCTGGCTACCAGGTTCAGGCCTGGCTACCAGGTTCAGGCCTGGCTACCAGGTTCAGGCCTGGTTACCACATTCAGGCCTGGCTGCCAGATTCAGGCCTGACCAACCTCTTCAGGCCTGGCTACCAGGGTCAGGCCCAGTGCTGTCCCTCAGCTCAAGATCTCCCCCCAAGTCGATGGCGTTGTCCCGGATGAGTTTGGCCCTGGCCCCCACCATGGATCTCCCCGGGCCGATGGGCTTGTAGACGAAGTGGTAGCAGCCGGAGGCCTCCCGGGCCTGCAGACCGGCTTTGAGTTGCTGCGGGTGAGAGTCGGGGGGCAGCAGGCGCCAGTCGTCGTCCACCACCAGGAACAGGCCGTGCTCGGCGGGACTCTGCACCTTGAACTTCCGGGCGCAGAGTCGGCACACGTCCTCCACCGACTCCTGGGGCCTCACCACCAGCGTCTTGGCCGTGCAGCCATTGTCCGGGTCATGGTAAGCCACGCGCAGGAAGTTCTGAGGAGAGGAGGAGAAGACCGGGTTAGACCAGGAGCCGGCACCATAGCAATCGTCACCACGGCAACTCGCACTCCCCAAAGGCCTATCCACCATCGACAAGGCACGTGCGGGGAGGGCGATGGCCCCAGTGGTATTAACCTAAGTTCATAAGATATAGGAGCAGAAATAGGCCATTCAGCCCATTGATCAAGGCTGGTACACTCCTCACCCTCATTTCCCTGCATTCACCCCCTATTGCTTCAGCCCATCGCCAATTAAACATCCTCCTCAAATTTACTCACTCACCCAGCATCCGCCATACTTTGGGGTCGCCAATTCCCAACCTCAACTCACTTTACGTCTACTAGCCCTTATCCCAAAGCCATGACTTCTAGTTCAATAATCTAGAGGGAGCCAGCACACGTGCGGGGAGGGCGATGGAAGAAGTAACAAGACAATTCCTCACTCAATGGGTTTGCAAGCTCTGAGGAACAGGGAGATCCATTAGACACAGGAGCAGATATGAGGCCATTCAGCCCATGGAATCTGCTCCGGCATTCCATCATGGCTGATAAATTTCTCAACCCTATTCTCCAGCTTTCTCTCTGTAACCCTTGATTCCCAAGAGCCTCCGTCTTAAATACTCCATGAACTGGCCTCCCCAGCGTTCTGTGGCAGTGAATTCTATAGATACCCCACTCGCTGGCTGAAGACGTTCCCCCTTACCTCCGTTCTCCCCTTACTCTAAGGGTGTGCCCTTGGGTCCTAGCCTCTCCCACCAAAGGAAACATCTTCCCAACATCTACTCTCTCCAGGTCATTCCATATTCTGTACGTTTCAATTCGATTAGATAAGGTTCCCTCCAGTGTGGAATAGGGCCCTTCGGCCCAACAAGTCCACACCGACCCTCCGAAGAGTCACCCACCCAGACCCACTCCCTTTATTTACCCCTGACTACCACTATGGGGCCATTTCCCACGGCCAATCCACCCTAACCTGCACATCCCTGGGCACGATGGGACAATTTCCCATGGCCAACCCACCCTAACCTGCACATCCCTGGGCACTATGGGACAATTTCCACGGCCAATCCACCCTAACCTGCACATCCCTGGGCACTATGGGACAATTTCCACGGCCAATCCACCCTAACCTGCACATCCCTGGGCACTATGGGACAATTTCCATGGCCAATCCACCCTAACCTGCACATCCCTGGGCACTATGGGACAATTCCCCATGGCCAATCCCACCCTAACCTGCACATCCCTGGGCACTATGGGACAATTTCCACGGCCAATCCACCCTAACCTGCACATCCCTGGGCACTATGGGACAATTTCCACGGCCAATCCACCCTAACCTGCACATCCCTGGGCACTATGGGACAATTTCCACGGCCAATCCACCCTAACCTGCACATCCCTGGGCACTATGGGACAATTTCCACGGCCAATCCACCCTAACCTGCACATCCCTGGGCACTATGGGACAATTTCCATGGCCAATCCACCCTAACCTGCACATCCCTGGGCACTATGGGACAATTCCCCATGGCCAATCCCACCCTAACCTGCACATCCCTGGGCACTATGGGACAATTTCCACGGCCAATCCCGCCCTAACCTACACAGTAACAGTCCAACAGGGTCATTTGGGAACATTAACTTCCGGAATGCTGCTCCCTCATCAGTTGGGTGTGTCGTCAGCAACATTCGGAAAACTGGAGCTTCCAAATAAACCTGTTGGACTCTAACCTGGTGTGGTGTGATTTTTAAACTTTGTACACCCCAGTCCAACACCAACATGACTCCAGACCTCATTACAGAGTGAGTGAGAGAGAGAGAGAGCAAGTGTGAGTGAGAGAGAGAGAGAGAGCAAGTGAGAGAGAGAGAGAGAGCAAGTGAGAGAGAGAGAGAGAGTGAGAGTAATTGAGAAAGAGAGAGAGCAAGTGAGAGAGAGAGAGAGAGAGCAAGTGAGAGAGAGAGAGAGAGAGTGAGAGAGTAATTGAGAAAGAGAGAGAGCAAGTGAGAGAGAGAGAGAGAGCAAGTGAGTGAGAGAGCAAGTGAGAGAGAGAGAGAGTAATTGAGAAAGAGAGAGAGAGCAAGTGAGAGAGTGAGAGCAAGTAAGATAGAGAGAGCGAGTGAGAGAGAGAGAGCAAGTGAGAGAGAAAGAGAGAGCAAGTGAGAGAGAGTGAGTGAGAGAGAGAGAGCAAGTGAGAGAGAGAGAGCAAGTGAGAGAGAGAGTGATAGAGAGAGCAAGTGAGAGAGAGAGAGAGCAAGTGAGAGAGAGAGCAAGTGAGAGAGAGAGTGATAGAGAGAGCAAGTGAGAGAGAGAGAGAGCAAGTGAGAGAGAGAGCAAGTGAGAGTGAGAGAGAGAGCAAGTGAGAGAGAGTAATTGAGAAAGAGAGAGAGAGCAAGTGAGAGAGAGAGAGAGAGAGAGCGCGCGAGGGGGAGGGAGAGAGAGAGACAGAGAGACAGAGAGGACACGTGAGGGGGAGAGATTGTGCAGGAGAGTCCTTCATGATCCCCTCAGCTGGTGTGGGGATTGAACCCACATTGCAAACTGGAAGTAGGTGTTTCGTGGTGACCGTGAAACCATTGTCAGGAGATACCCATCAGTTTCTCCGATGTCCGTAAGGGAAGCACATCTTCCATCCTTACCTGGTCGGGGCCCAACCCACCCACAGACTCTAACTGCCCTTGGGGCAATTAGGGATGGGCAATAAACGCTGGCACTGGCCAGAGACACTCTCATCCCGTGAACGAATTGAAGAAAGAGCAGCCAGATGGGCGAACAGGATCCTCTCTAATGGGTTCGGAATACACTGCCTGGGAATGTCGGGGGACAGGGAATCGAGGCATCGGAGAGGGGCATTGTGGGGGGAACTGGTCTGCAGGGATATGGGTTAGCAGGCCCCAGATGACGCCCAGTTAAAGTGCTAGTACAGACACGATGGGCCGGTTTCCCACCCCCCCGCGGATGGCTCTCAAAGGTGCGCGGAGGGGTGACCTTTCACCCCACGGGAGTGACCGGACAGGGAGGTGCCCACGCTGGGTGGCACTGACCTGGAAGTCGTTGATGGATGGCATGGGTTCGTTGGTCTTCCTTCGGTGGTGCCACTGTTTGAGGGAGTGTCTGACCTCGTTGCTGATGCCACCCATAACCCGATGGACGTGGAAGTTCTGGAGTTCGAACATACTGGCGTACAGGCTGGTGAGGTAGTAACCACCTGGGAGGGGTGTAGCAGCTCAGGTTAGAGAGACGTTGGTACACACACACACACACACACACACACACACACACAGATACAGGTAGGAGGAGGCCATTTGACCCTTCCATCCTGCCCCACCATCCATCACCATCATGGTCGTCCATCCATCACCATCCTGCCTCACCACCCATCACCATCATGGCCGACCATCCATCACCATCCTGCCCCACCATCCATAACCATCATGGCTGACCATCCATCACCATCCTGCCCCACCATCCATCACCATCCTGCCCCACCATCCATCACCATCCTGCCCCACCATCCATCACCATCATGGCCGACCATCCATCACCATAATGGCCGACCATCCATCACCATCCTGCCCCACCATCCATCACAATCATGGCCGACCATCCATCACCATCATGGCCGACCATCCATCACCATCATGGCCGACCATCCATCACCATCCTGCCCCACCATCCATCACAATCATGGCCGACCATCCATCACCATCATGGTCGACCATCCATCGCCATCCCGCCCCACCATCCATCACCATCATGGCCGACCATCCATCATCATTATGGCTGACCATCCATCACCATCCTGTCCCACCATCCATCATCATCCTGCCCCACCATTCATCACCATCATGGTCGACCATCCATCGCCATTCCGCCCCACTATCCATCACCATCATGGCCGACCATCCATTTCCATCATGGCTGACTATCCATCACCATCATGGCTGACTATCCATCACCATCATGGCTGACCATCCATCTCCATCATGGCCGACCATCCATCACCATCATGGCTGACTATCCATCACCATCATGGCTGACTATCCATCACCATCATGGCCGACCATCCATCACCATCATGGCTGACTATCCATCACCATCATGGCTGACCATCCATCACCATCATGGCCGACCATCCATCACCATCATGGCTGACCATCCATCACCATCATGGCCGACCATCCATCACCATCCAGTCCCACCATCCATCACCATCATGGCCGACCATCCATCACCATCATGGCCGACCATCCATCACCATCCTGCCGCATCATCCATCACCATCATGGCCGACCATCCATCACCATCATGGCTGACCATCCATCACCATCATGGCTGACCATCCATCACCATCATGGCTGACTATCCATCACCATCATGGCCGACCATCCATCACCATCATGGCTGACTATCCAACACCATCATGGCTGACCATCCATCACCATCATGGCTGACCATCCATCACCATCATGGCTGACCATCCATCTCCATCA
The DNA here is from genome assembly GCF_020745735.1 of Hemiscyllium ocellatum. NCBI lineage: Eukaryota > Metazoa > Chordata > Chondrichthyes > Orectolobiformes > Hemiscylliidae > Hemiscyllium > Hemiscyllium ocellatum. Next base: position 2,529,409 of record NC_083446.1, on the reverse strand, counting down.
TGGCCGACCATCCATCACCATCATGGCTGACTATCCATCACCATCATGGCCGACCATCCATCACCATCATGGCCGACCATCCATCACCATCATGGCCGACCATCCATCACCATCATGGCTGACTATCCATCACCATCATGGCCGACAATCCATCACCATCCAGTCCCACCATCCATCACCATCATGGCCGACCATCCATCACCATCCTGCCTCACCACCCATCACCATCCAGTCCCACCATCCATCACCATCATGGCCGACCATCCATCACCATCCTGCCGCATCATCCATCACCATCATGGCCGACCATCCATCACCATCTGCCTCACCCCCCATCACCATCATGGCCGACCATCCATCACCATCATGGCTGACCATCCATCACCATCTGCCTCACCCCCCATCACCATCATGGCCGACCATCCATCACCATCATGGCTGACCATCCATCACCATCATGGCCGACCATCCATCACCATCATGGCTGACCATCCATCACCATCCTGCCCCACCATCCATCACCATCCTGCCCCACCATCCATCACCATCATGGCCGACCATCCATCACCATCATGGCTGACCATCCATCACCATCCTGCCCCACCATCCATCACCATCCTGCCCCACCATCCATCACCATCATGGCCGACCATCCATCACCATCCAGTCCCACCATCCATCACCATCATGGCCGACCATCCATCACCATCCTGCCCCACCATCCATCATCATTATGGCCGACTATCCATCACCATCATGGCTGACCATCCATCACCATCATGGCTGACCATCCATCACCATCCCGCCCCACCATCCATCACCATCATGGCCGACCATCCATCACCATCATGGCTGACCATCCATCACCATCCAGTCCCACCATCCATCACCATCATGGCCGACCATCCATCATCATTATGGCCGACTATCCATCACCATCATGGCTGACCATCCATCACCATCATGGCTGACCATCCATCACCATCCCGCCCCACCATCCATCACCATCATTGCCGACCACCCATCACCATCATGGTCGACCATCCATCGCCATCCCGCCCCACCATCCATCACCATCATGGCCGACCATCCAGCACCATCATGGCCGACCATCTATCACCATCCTGCCCCACCATCCATCACCATCCTGCCCCACCATCCATCACCATCCTGCCCCACCATCCATCACAATCATGGCTGACCATCCTGCCTTACCGTCCATTACCATCATGGCTGACCATCCATCACCATCATGGCCGACCATCCATCACCATCCTGCCCCACCATCCATCGCCATCCCGCCCCACCATCCATCACCATCATGGCCGACCATCTATCACCATCATGGCCGACCATCCATCACCATCATGACTGACCATCCATCACCATCCTGCCCCACCATCCATCACCATCATGGCTGACCATCCATCAACATCATGGCTGACCATCCATCACCATCCAGTCCCACCATCCATCACCATCATGGCCGACCATCCATCACCATCCTGCCCCACCATCCATCATCATTATGGCCGACTATCCATCACCATCATGGCTGACCATCCATCACCATCATGGCTGACCATCCATCACCATCCCGCCCCACCATCCATCACCATCATGGCCGACCATCCATCACCATCATGGCTGACCATCCATCACCATCCAGTCCCACCATCCATCACCATCATGGCCGACCATCCATCATCATTATGGCCGACTATCCATCACCATCATGGCTGACCATCCATCACCATCATGGCTGACCATCCATCACCATCCCGCCCCACCATCCATCACCATCATTGCCGACCACCCATCACCATCATGGTCGACCATCCATCGCCATCCCGCCCCACCATCCATCACCATCATGGCCGACCATCCAGCACCATCATGGCCGACCATCTATCACCATCCTGCCCCACCATCCATCACCATCCTGCCCCACCATCCATCACCATCCTGCCCCACCATCCATCACAATCATGGCTGACCATCCTGCCTTACCGTCCATTACCATCATGGCTGACCATCCATCACCATCATGGCCGACCATCCATCACCATCCTGCCCCACCATCCATCGCCATCCCGCCCCACCATCCATCACCATCATGGCCGACCATCTATCACCATCATGGCCGACCATCCATCACCATCATGACTGACCATCCATCACCATCCTGCCCCACCATCCATCACCATCATGGCTGACCATCCATCAACATCATGGCTGACCATCCATCACCATCCTGTCTCACCATCCATCACCATCATGGCCGACCATCTATCACCATCATGGCCGACCATCCATCACCATCATAGCTGACCATCCATCACCATCCTGCCCCACCATCCATCACCATCATGGCCGACCATCCATCAACATCATGGCTGACCATCCATCACCATCCTGTCTCACCATCCATCACCATCATGGCCGACCATCCATCACCATCATAGCTGACCATCCATCACCATCATGGCCGACCATCCATCACCATCATAGCCGACCATCCATCACCATCATAGCTGACCATCCATCACCATCATAGCTGACCATCCATCACCATCATGGCCGACCATCCATCACCATCATAGCCGACCATCCATCACCATCATGGCTGACCATCCATCGCCATCCTGTCTCACCATCCATCGCCATCATGACTGACCATCCATCACCATCATGGCTGACCATCCATCACCATCATGGCTGACCATCCATCACCATCATGGCCGACCATCCATCACCATCATAGCCGACCATCCATCACCATCATGGCTGACCATCCATCTCCATCATGGCCGACCATCCATCACCATCATGGCTGACCATCCATCACCATCATAGCCGACCATCCATCACCATCATGGCTGACCATCCATCACCATCATGGCCGACCATCCATCACCATCATGGCCGACCATCCATCACCATCCTGTTCTACCATCCATCACCATCATGGCCGACCATCCAACTCAATCGTCTCATCCTGCCTTTTCCCCACAACCTTTGACCCCATTCGCCCAGAGTGCTATAGCTAACTGCTTCTTGAACACATTCAACGATTTAGCCCAAACCACTCCGTGTGGTAATGAGCTCCACAAGCTCACCACGCTCTGGGTGAAGAAATGATGGGCGGCACGGTGGCACAGTGGTTAGCACTGCTGCCTCACAGCGCCTGAGACCCGGGTTCAATTCCCGCCTCAGGCGACTGACTGTATGGAGTTTGCACGTTCTCCCCGTGTCTGCGTGGGTTTCCTCCGGGTGCTCCAGTTTCCTCCCACAGTCCAAAGATGTGTGGGTCAGGTGAATTGGCCATGCTAAATTGCCCGTAGTGTTAGGTAAGGGGTAAATGTAGGGGTATGGGTGGGTTGCGCTTCGGCGGGTTGGTGTGGACTTGTTGGGCCGAAGGGCCTGTTTCCACACTGTAAGTCTAATCTAAATACGTCCACATTTCCATCCTAAATGGCCCACCCCCTCCGACTGTGACCCCTGGTTCTGGACGGACCCCCGACCTGGAACCCCCTCCCTCTACCTGTCCAGCCCTCTCTATGAGATTCCCTCGCTCTCCCTCACTGGTCTGAACGCTGGTGGAAACAATCCCAAGCTGGGCAATCTCCCCTCACACGTCAGTGCCGACACTGCCACCTTGGAGATCGCTCGGAAGAGGGTGTGGAAGGTTGGAGTTGTAAAGTGAGTTTGAGATGTTTTCCCTGGAGCGTTGAGACGTGACCTTGTAGAGGTTTATAAAATCATGAGGGGCATGGAGGGGGCTGATGGGAGGTGTCTGTTCCCTACGAGGGGGGGGGGAGTTCAAGATACGTTTTTAAGGTGAGAGGGGAAAGATTTAAGAAAAACATAACAGCCAACGTCTTTCACCGAGGGGCGGGGTTCGTGTGTGGAATGAACTTCCTGAGGGAGTGGTGGGTGTGGGGACAGCTCCAACATTCGGATAAGGACCTGGATAGGAAAGGGTTGGAGGGAGGTGGACCAGGAGCAGGCAGTTTAGTTTGGGGTTAGGGTCAGCTCGGACTGGTTGGGTCAGTTTCCACACGGACCACTCGACCTGCACATGACCGGCAAATCCAGAACGGACAGAGAAAGGGACACAGAGGGGTGACCCTCCACCCCATCTTCACCCCGCGGGGGTGGCCGGACGGGGAGGTGCCCGCACTGGGCAGCACTGACCTGGAAGTCATTGACGGACGGCACGGGTGGGGATACAAACAGGAGGCTGGAAAAACACAGCGAGCCAAAGCTTTCCACCCGCACCTCGGTCCACGTGGCAATCAATTCAAGCCGGGCAGAGAGGGAGGAGGATTACCCCCCAAAACACTGACCTCCCGATGCTGCCTGGCTTGCTGTGTTCCCCCAGCCTCCTGCCTGCTCACTGAGATACCCAGGGCCGCGAGGAACAATAGAACAAACCAGGTAGCTCCCTGGGGAAGGGGAACCGAGGGAGCGTTCCAGGTCGGGGTGACCCTCCCTCAGATTAGATTACTTACAACGGGTCCACACTGACCCGCAACCCACCCATACCCCCACATCTACCACTTATCTAACACTACGGGACAATTTCCCATGGCCAATCCACCCTAACCTGCACATCCCTGGGCACTATGGGACAATTGTTGGGCGGCTCGGTGGCACGGTGGTTAGCACTGCTGCCTCACAGCGCCAGAGACCCAGATTCCATTCCCGCCTCAGGCGACTGACTGTGTGGAGTTTGCACGTTCTCCCCGTGTCTGCGTGGGTTTCCTCCGGGTGCTCCGGTTTCCTCCCACAGTCCAAAGATGTGTGGGTCAGGTGAATTGGCCATGCTAAATTTCCCGTAGTGTTAGGTAAGGGGTAAATGTAGGGGTATGGGTGGGTTGCGCTTCGGCGGGTTGGTGTGGACTTGTTGGGCTGAAGGGCCTGTTGCCACACTGTAATCTAATCTAATTTCCCATGGCCACTCCACCCTAACCTGTACATCTTTGGACTGTGGGAAGGAAGCCCACGCAGACACGGGGAGAATGTGCAAACCCCACACAGTCAGTCGCCTGAGGCGGGAATTGAACCCGGGTCCCTGGCGCTGTGAGGCAGCAGTGCTAACCACTGAGCCACCGTGCCGCCTCGGATCCCAACTTGTCCCGAAACCCTTTCACGAATCCTCAGAAGGGAGGACTCTGTCCAATTAAACGCCCTGCACTTTAGGAAGGAGACCCTGACCCTTTGAAAGGGAGCAGAGGGAGATCCACCGCAATGGGAGCAGGGAGGAGGGTCAGTGCTGAGGGAGTGGGCACTGTCAGAGGGTCAGTGCTGAGGGAGTGGGCACTGTCAGAGGGTCAGTGCTGAGGGAGTGGGCACTGTCAGAGGGTCAGTGCTGAGGGAGTGGGCACTGTCGGAGGGTCAGTGCTGAGGGAGTGGGCACTGTCAGAGGGTCAGTGCTGAGGGTGTGGGCACTGTCGGAGGGTCAGTGCTGAGGGAGTGGGCACTGTCGGAGGGTCAGTGCTGAGGGAGTGGGCACTGTCGGAGGGTCAGTGCTGAGGGAGTGGGCACTGTCGGAGGGTCAGGGCTGAGGGAGTGGGCACTGTCGGAGGGTCAGGGCTGAGGGAGTGGGCACTGTCAGAGGGTCAGGGCTGAGGGAGTGGGCACTGTCGGAGGGACAGTGCTGAGGGAGTGGGCACTGTCGGAGGGTCAGTGCTGAGGGTGTGAGCACTGTCGGAGGGTCAAGGCTGAGGGAGTGGGCACTGTCGGAGGGTCAGTGCTGAGGGTGTGAGCACTGTCGGAGGGTCAGGGCTGAGGGAGAGGGCACTATGGGAGGGTCAGTGCTGAGGGAGTGGGCACTGTCGGAGGGTCAGTGCTGAGGGAGTGGGCACTGTCGGAGGGTCAGTGCTGAGGGAGGGGGCACTGTCGGAGGGTCAGTGCTGAGGGAGGGGGCACTGTCAGAGGGTCAGTGCTGAGGGAGTGGGCACTGTCGGAGGGTCAGTGCTGAGGGAGTGGGCACTGTCGGAGGGTCAGTGCTGAGGGAGTGGGCACTGTCGGAGGGTCAGTGCTGAGGGGACACTGAGTGATGCTGGAGGCTGCACTTTAGGAAGGAGACCCTGACCCTTTGAAAGGGGGCAGAGGGAGATCCACCGCAATGGGAGCAGGGAGGAGGGTCCGCAGTGAACGAGGAGAGAGACGCTGGAACTGTTCCCCTCGGAGCGGGGAAGGTTCGGTGGGAGATGGAATCGAGGTGTTCGGAATTGGGAAAGGGGGGCGGTGGGGGAGAGACTGCTCCCAGAGGTGGGAGGGTCAGTCGTCCGAGAGACACGGGATGGAAGGGAATCAGGAACAGGTCCCGAGGGAGGGAGGGAGGGAGGGGGATGTTTAATTTGAGGCAGTGAGTTGTTGTGTCCTGGGAAAGTGGATGCAGGGGAAGCGGATTCAACAGGAATTTTCAAAAGGTGTGGAATACTCAGGGGGATATTGGGAAAGGATGTATTCACAGGGAGCTGTGGGGGCTGGGGGGAGAGGGAGTGGGGACAGACAGGGTGAGATACATTGGAGAGATCATTGCAAGAGCTGGCACAGGATCAGATGGGCTGAATGGCCTCTCCATGTTCCTATGATCCCACAGAAGACATACACAGGTATACAAACACAGAGGCCATTCGGCCCCTTAAGGCATTCAGTAGGGTCCTGGCTGATCCAACAATCCCACCTTCGGACACTAACCCCCCACCCCCCACTTCCCCCCCCCCCACCCCCACTTCCCCCCTCCCCCAATAAACTAACAGCCCCTTGGCTGTCAAACTCCCCCCTCCCCCAGCCTGACCCACAGGAACAGCAAGAGGCCATTCAGCCCCTCTCCCCCAGCCTGTCCCACAGGGACACGAAGGCCATTCTGCCCCTTCATAATCTGCCGTTTGTCCACCCTGAGTCAGCTCCCCCTGACAGAGGGAGAAGAGGGAACGCTCTGAGGTGTCTTCAGGGTCCTACCTTCCCCCGTCAGGTCAGTCTGGTCAAGCAGCTCCATCATGTATTCCACCTCAAGGCTGAGTTCAGGGAGCTCGCATTCAGCGATGGTGTACGAGAGTGACGGCAGGAACTCATCCGCACCATAATGCTGTCCTGGGCACAGGGAGACAGGCTGTTACACACTGACTCAGCACACAGCCTCTCCCCGATCTGACCCCTGTCCACACTGGGAGGGCAAACAGGAACACCTCCACAACAGGGAAGGCCAACTGGGGACACAACACAACAGGCCCATCACCCCCCCCCCCCCCCGCTCATCAACCACTCTACTACAGTACAGGCAGCTCTCGCCTTTATCTAACCCCAGGCGGTCCCTGTCCTGGGAGGGTTTGATGGGGGGATGGTGTAGAGGGAGTGTTTGATGGGGGTGTGAGGCTGCAGAGGGAGTGTTTGATGGGGGGATGGTGTAGAGGGAGTGTTTGATGGGGGAGGGTGCAGAGGGAGTGTTTGATGGGGGGAGGGTGTAGAGGGAGTGTTTGATGGGGGATGGTGTAGAGGGAGTGTTTGATGGGGGGGATGGTGTAGAGGGAGTGTTTGATGGGGGATGGTGTAGAGGGAGTGTTTGATGGGGGGAGGGTGTAGAGGGAGTGTTTGATGGGGGAGGGTGCAGAGGGAGTGTTTGATGGGGGGGAGGGTGTAGAGGGAGTGTTTGATGGGGATGGTGTAGAGGGAGTGTTTGATGGGGGGATGGTGTAGAGGGAGTGTTTGATGGGGGATGGTGTAGAGGGAGTGTTTGATGGGGGGAGGGTGTAGAGGGAGTGTTTGATGGGGGGGAGGGTGTAGAGGGAGTGTTTGATGGGGAGGGTGTAGAGGGAGTGTTTGATGGGGGGAGGGTGCAGAGTGAGTGTTTGATGGGGGGGAGGGTGTAGAGGGAGTGTTTGATGGGGGATGGTGTAGAGGGAGTGTTTGATGGGGGGGAGGGTGTAGAGGGAGTGTTTGATGGGGGGACGGTGCAGAGGGAGTGTTTGATGTGGGGGAGGGTGTAGAGGGAGTGTTTGATGGGGGTGTGAGGGTGTAGAGGGAGTGTTTGATGGGGGCACGGTGTAGAGGGAGTGTTTGATGTGGGGAGGGTGTAGAGGGAGTGTTTGATGGGGGTGTGAGGCTGCAGAGGGAGTGTTTGATGGGGGGAGGGTGTAGAGGGAGTGTTTGATGTGGGGAGGGTGCAAAGGGAGTGTTTGATGGGGGTGTGAGGGTGTAGAGGGAGTGTTTGATGGGGGGACGGTGTAGAGGGAGTGTTTGATGGGGGGAGGGTGCAGAGGGAGTGTTTGATGGGGGAATGGTGTAGAGGGAGTGTTTGATGGGGGAATGGTGTAGAGGGAGTGTTTGATGGGGGGAGGGTGTAGAGGGAGTGTTTGATGGGGGAGGGTGTAGAGGGAGTGTTTGATGGGGGACGGTGTAGAGGGAGTGTTTGATGGGGGAGGGTGTAGAGGGAGTGTTTGATGGGGGGAGGGTGTAGAGGGAGTGTTTGATGTGGGGAGGGTGTAGAGGGAGTGTTTGATGGGGGGGAGGCTGCAGAGGGAGTGTTTGATGTGGGGAGGGTGCAGAGGGAGTGTTTGATGGGGGTGTGAGGGTGTAGAGGAAGTGTTTGCTGGGGGGATGGTGTAGAGGGAGTGTTTGATGGGGGTGTGAGGGTGTAGAGGAAGTGTTTGCTGGGGGGATGGTGTAGAGGGAGTGTTTGATGGGGGAGGGTGTAGAGGGAGTGTTTGCTGGGGGGGAGAGTGTAGAGGGAGTGTTTGATGGGGGGAGGGTGTAGAGGGAGTGTTTGATGGGGGTGTGAGGGTGTAGAGGGAGTGTTTGATGGGGGAGGGTGTAGAGGGAGTGTTTGATGGGGGTGTGAGGGTGTAGAGGAAGTGTTTGCTGGGGGGATGGTGTAGAGGGAGTGTTTGCTGGGGGGGAGGGTGTAGAGGGAGTGTTTGATGGGGGGATGGTGTAGAGGGAGTGTTTGATGGGGCGGACGGTGTAGAGGGAGTGTTTGATGGGGGATGGTGTAGAGGGAGTGTTTGATGGGGGGGATGGTGTAGAGGGAGTGTTTGATGGGGGATGGTGTAGAGGGAGTGTTTGATGGGGGATGGTGTAGAGGGAGTGTTTGATGGGGGACGGTGCAGAGGGAGTGTTTCCTGGGGGGGAGAGTGTGGAGGGAGTGTTTGATGGGGGGAGGGTGTAGAGGGAGCCAGTACCTTCAGCTGCTTTGACCCGATTGCAAATGAGTTTCATGGCCTGTAGGAGGAGCTGGACCTTCTTGAGGGGGGAGTACATCTTCTGCATGAGGATGAACTTGTGTTTGATCTTGTCGAGGGCGGCAGGGTCAGGGTTACTGAAGCGTAGGCCCAGGCTTTGTGGTCCGGCCTGCCTGACCAGCTGCATGTTAGCCCGGAGTTGCTGCAGGGAGCCGTTGGCAATGTGGTACTCCCTCAGCGTGGCTTCGATCCGACCTTTGAGAGGCTTCAGGATGCTCTTGTGCATCGCCACCTCCAGGAGGCGATCTGCGGGGAGGCCAAGACAGACAGGTCAGCACCACTGGGAGTCCTCAACCTTACCCCCAACTCCCCACCCTCCAACCCCTCCCCGGCTTCCGTTTGAGCCCATCACCTACAGCCCAGCCCCTTTGTCGGCTCCAGGGGAGACCATTCGGTCCCTCTCCAGGCTGCTCATCCACAGTCTACCCTCCGGAATCTTCTGCACATCCCAAACTCGCCTGTACCCCACCCCCCAAACCCCCTTGTCCCTCCTCATACCCCCTCCCATTCCCCCTACCCCACCCCCCAAACCCCCTTTCCCTACTCATACCCCCTCCCATTCCCCCTGCACCATGGGATCACTTACCCTGACACCCCCTCCCTATCTCTGTCACCCCTGTCCCCCTACACCCCCTCCCTATCTCTGTAACTCCCTCCGGCCCCTACACCCCCTCCCTATCTCTGTCACCCCCTCCAGCCCCTACACCCCCTCCCTATCTCTGTAACCCCTGTCCCCCTACACCCCCTCCCTATCTCTGTAACCTCCTCCAGCCCCTACACCCCCTCCCTATCTCTGTAACCCCTGTCCCCCTACACCCCCTCCCTATCTCTGTAACCCCCTCCAGCCCCTACACCCCCTCCCTGTCTCTGTCACCCCTGTCCCCCTACACCCCCTCCCTATCTCTGTCACCCCCTCCAGCCCCTACACCCCCTCCCTATCTCTGTAACCCCCTCCAGCCCCTACACCCCCTCCCTATCTCTGTAACCCCCTCCAGCCCCTACACCCCCTCCCTATCTCTGTAACCCCCACCAGCCCCTACACCCCCTCCCTATCTCTGTCACCCCCTCCAGCTCCCTACACCCCCTCCCTATCTCTGTAACCCCCACCAGCCCCTACACCCCCTCCCTATCTCTGTAACCCCCTCCAGCCCCTACACCCCCTCCCTATCTCTGTCACCCCTGTCCCCCTACACCCCCTCCCTATCTCTGTAACCCCCACCAGCCCCTACACCCCCTCCCTATCTCTGTAACCCCCACCAGCCCCTACACCCCCTCCCTATCTCTGTAACCCCCACCAGCCCCTACACCCCCTCCCTATCTCTGTAACACCCTCCGGCCCCTACACCCCCTCCCTATCTCTGTAACCCCTGTCCCCATACACCCCCTCCCTATCTCTGTAACCCCTGTCCCCCTATACCCCCTCCCTATCTCTGTAACCCCCCTCCAGCCCCTACACCCCCTCCCTATCTCTGTAACTCCCTCCAGCCCCTACACCCCCTCCCTATCTCTGTAACCCCCTCCAGCCCCTACACCCCCTCCCTGTCCCTGTAACCCCTGTCCCCCTGCTCCCTCACCTCTCTCGGCCTCCTGGAGTAGGCTGTCCGAGGGTAGTTCCAGTTCCATGCTCTGCCTCAGGAAGCTCTTGGTGTGGGTCATGAAGGCCCGGATGTCCTGGAGTAGCTCGGTGCTGCAGCGTGACCCGGAGACCCCACTCCCATCCCGCAGTCTCCCCATGAATCCCTGGACCAGGGCCCCCACCGAGGTTCCTGAATCCCGGGCCTGCTCCTGGACCGAGTGCACCAGCCTCCACTCGGGGCCTGCAAAGGAGCTCAGTACCCTCCGCAGGGGCGCCCTCACGTCCCACCGGGCACCTCGAGACCTGGGCGGGGGTCGTGGGGCACTGGGGGGCTGGTCTGGCTGGGGCCGAGCCTGCCTGCGCTCCCCCTCCATCTCCCCCTCTCCCTTCCCCTCCCTCTCCATCTCCCTCTCTCCCTTCCGGACCTCCTCCCCCGCCCCCTTCCCCACCCCAACCATCTCCCCCTTCCCCACCCCCTCCATCTCCCCCTTCCCCTCCCCCTCCATCTCCCCCTTCCCCTCCCCCTCCATCTCCCCCTCCCCCTCCATCTCCCCCTTCCCCTCCCCCTCCATCTCCCCCTTCCCCTCCCCCTCCATCTCCCCCTTCCCCTCCCCCTCCATCTCCCCCTCCCCCTCCATCTCCCCCTTCCCCTCCCCTTCCCTCTCCCTTCCCCTCCCCCTCTCCCCCTCCTTCTCCCTCTCCCTCTCCCTCTCCCCCTCCTTCTCCCTCTCCCTCTCTCTCTCCCTCTCTCCTTCCCTCTCCCCATCCTTCTCCCCCTCCCCCTCCCTCTCTCCTACCCTCTCCCTCTCTCTCTCCCCCTCCCCTTCCCTCTCCCCCTCCCATTCGATCTCCCCCTCCCCCTCCAGGCTGCTGAGGGACTGACTGTCCACCTCCCCGATCTGAGGGAGGTTCCCTCCCCGCAGGAGCTCCAGACCCTCCGAGGAGTTGGAATCGCTCAGGCGGTCTCCTCCCCCGCCCCAGCCCTCGCCCCCACCCTCCTCCAAGGGTGAGGTGGGGGGGGAGGGGCAGGACGGCAGTGGCACCCGGTACCCCTCCTCAGAGCGGACCGCCCAGGTCTTCAGCCTCTTCTTCAGACGGGGTGGGGGCACAGGGGTCCGGGGACGCTGGTACACCCCCTCCCCCTCCAACTGGGGGGCTGCCCCGCTCCCGTCCTCCTCCCCCTCCCCCTCCTCCTCCTGGCAGGGGACTGGGGGAGGGGGCTCGGAGGGGGGTGAGAGGGGGCTGGAGGTCTCCGTGGAGACCCTCACTTTGAAGCTGCTCTTGAAGTGACCCCTCCTCCCCTTGCACCTGCCCTCGAACAGGGGGTTGACAAAGCTGAGGGCGCCACTCTGGCTGGTCTGACCCACCTCCCCTGGCCCCCTGGTCCTGAGGGGTCCGTGCAGCGACAGCCGTGGATGGTCAGCGGGCTGGGGGGAGCCAGTCTCCTGGGGGGGCGCGACCCCGCACTCCTCCACCCCAGAGGGGGGGCGCTCCCGCACGTTGAGGGCCGACGTCCAGAACTCTGAGGAGGGGAGGGACAAAGGACACGGTGAGAGCGCGGCCACCTGACTGAGGGCCCAACCCCGACTCCCGTCAGGACACCTGGCAAGAACGCCAGACTGCGGGCGCGAAGGGAAACAAACAAACGTTGCGGGGGGGGGGGAACAGCGCTGACTCTGATCGGTCGGGGACAACGCACTGGTTGCTGATGACTGACAGTTAACCTCCAGCGAGCCACTAAAGATGGATCCAGTGAATGGATTTATCAGGTTGGAACAGGCACACGGTGTGCCCTTGTCCTCTCTCTGTGCAGAACATAGAACAGTCCAGGACAGCAACAGGCCCTTCGGCCCATAATGCTGTCCCAAGCATGACACCAAATTAATCTAATCCCTTCTGCCTGCCCTTGGTCCATATCCCTCGATCTCTCACATATTCATGTGTTTATCTAACAGCCCCTCACAGGCCCCTGTTGTATCAGCCTCTACCCCCAGCCCTGACAGTGTGTTCCACACTCCCATTGCTCTCTGGGTAAAACACTTACCCCTGACATCTCCTCTGAGCTTTCCCCCTCTCCCCTTAAATACCTGCCCCCCCACTACAATTAAACATTTCGGGAAAGATTCTGACCTTCGACCCTATCTCTGCGTCTCGTCATTTGACCTGTTTCTACCCAGTCTCCCCTCGGCCTCCGCGGGGAAAACAGCCTGAGTTATCCCCAGCCTCTCCTTAAAGCTCACACCCTCTAATCCAGGCCATATCCTGGGAAACCTCTCCTGTACCCTCCCCAAAGCCCCCCCACATCCTCCCTGTAACGTGGGGACCAGAACTGAACACAATACTCGAAGTGCGGCCTAACCACAGACTGATACAGCTGCAATGTGACACCCTGACCCCTGTACTCAGTCCCCCCTGACCAACTACACCATAGCCCTCCTTGACCACCTTGTGTGGCCACTTACAGGGAGCGGTGGATTCGAACCCCACCTCCCCCAGATCCCTCTGCACATCGATACTGTTCAGGCTCCTGACATTAACTCTATACTTTACGTTAACCTGTGACCTCCCAAAGTGCAGCACCTCACTCTTACTCGGATTAAACCCCACTCCTCTGCCCATATCTGAAACGCATCCACATCCCGCTGTCTCCTCACATTAAGGGGCGATGCTAGTCAGGTGATATTGTCACTGAACTGTCGACCCAGGTAACGTTCTGGGGACCCAGGCAGATGAGGGAATTAATATTCTATAAAGTATCTGGAATTAAAAGTCTACTGATGACTGTAATCCAATGCCAATGATCAGAAACCCCCTCCCCATCTCGATCACTAATATCCTTCAGGGAAGGAATCTGCCATCCTTACCCGGGTCTGACCTACACGTGACTCCAGACCCATAGTGATGGGGTTGACTCGGAGCTGCCCTCTGGGAGATTAGTAATGGGGCAATACGTGCTGGGCCCAGTCAGAGACAACCTCATCCCAGAAGGGTTTAAATTAATCCCATCCTACACCACCCCCGCCTCCCCCCCAATCCCCCCCCCCACCCCCGCGCGTCTGGTTCTGTTTCCGAGTCTCCGTCTGTGGGTGGACGGGAGCCCACGCTCGATAAGGTCACCCCTCAGCCCCTTCCCCCACCGGGTGGGGAGCCTGGAGGAATCCTCTGCTACAGAAAGAGATTGGGGCTGAAACAGCGAATGTTCTCGAGAGGGGGTTTGAATCGTAGAATCCTCTCAGCACAGGGGGAGGCCACTCACCCATCGAGTCTGTACTGGAGTGTCCAGGCTGACCACACACTCACACAGACACACACTCACACACACACACACACACACACACGCACATACACACACACTCTCGTATACACACTATCTCACACACACACTCACACATATACACACTCTCACACACACGCAGACACACTCACTCACGCACACACATAGACATACTCTCTCACACACACACAGACACATTCACTCTCACACACACACTCTCATACACACATATACACACTCATATACACACACACACACACACTCACACATACACACACTCCCTCACACACACACACACACACACATACACACATTCCCTCACACACACACATACAGACACACTCTCTCTCACACACACACTCTCTCACACACACACTCTCACATATACACACTCACACACAGACACACTCACTCTCATAAACACACAGACACACTCTCTCTCACACACTCACTCTCTCACAGACACACTCACTCTCATACACACACACATATATACACACTCTCTCACACACACACACTCTCACGTACACACACACACACACACACACACAGACACACCACTCACCGATGCCCAGGTGGGAGATAGTTTTCAGGATCTTGTGTGATCGGGCGGAGGTGATGGCGAGTGGGAGTTTCAGGGTAAACGGGAGGATGTCCCTGTCACAGAGAGAACAGGCTCCAATCCATCAGTCAGCCCAGACCTCTCCTGTTCCTGTCCCTGTACCCACTCACCCTGCCCTCCTCAAGGCAGATTCATCCAACAGGTCCCACCCCAGACCCAGCACCAAACCCCCTCTCCCCACCACCCACACCCCCTCCCCCACACACCCTGGACCCAGACCCAGCACCAAACCCCCTCTCCCCACCACCCACACCCCCCTCCCCCAAACACCCTGGACCCAGACCCAGCACCAAACCCCCTCTCCCCACCACCCACACCCCCTCCCCCACACACCCTGGACCCAGACCCAGCACCAAACCCCCTCTCCCCACCACCCACACCCCCTCCCCCAAACACCCTGGACCCAGACCCAGCACCAAACCCCCTCTCCCCACCACCCACACCCCCTCCCCCACACACCCTCAACCCAGACCCAGCACCAAACCCCCTCTCCCCACCACCCACACCCCCTCCCCCAAACACCCTGGACCCAGACCCAGCACCAAACCCCCTCTCCCCACCACCCACACCCCCTCCACCAAACACCCTGGACCCAGACCCAGCACCAAACCCCCTCTCCCCACCACCCACACCCCCCCCCCACACACCCTCAACCCAGACCCAGCACCAAACCCCCTCTCCCCACCACCCACACCCCCTCCCCCAAACACCCTGGACCCAGACCCAGCACCAAACCCCCTCTCCCCACCACACACACCCCCTCCCCCACACACCCCCAACCCAGACCCAGCACCAAACCCCCTCTCCCCACCACCCACACCCCCTCCCCCAAACACCCCCAACCCAGACCCAGCACCAAACCCCCTCTCCCCACCACACACACCCCCTCCCCCACACACCCTCAACCCAGACCCAGCACCAAACCCCCTCTCCCCACCACCCACACCCCCTCCCCCACCCCAGACCCAGCACCAAACCCCCTTCTCCCCACCACCCACACCCCCTCCCCAAACACCCTCAACCCACAGCCAGCACCAAACCCCCTCTCCCCACCACCCACACCCCTCTCCCACCCCAGACCCAGCACCAAACCCCCTCTCCCCACCACCCACACCCCCTCCCCCCCCACCCCAGATCCAGCACCAAACCCCCTCTCCCCACCACCCACACCCCCTCCCCCACACACCCCCAACCCAGACCCAGCACCAAACCCCCTCTCCCCACCACCCACACCCCCTCCCCCAAACACCCTCAACCCAGACCCAGCACCAAACCCCCTCTCCCCACCACCCACACCCCCTCCCCCAAACACCCCCAACTCAGACCCAGCACCAAACCCCCTCTCCCCACCACCCACACCCCCTCCCCCAAACACCCCCAACCCAGACCCAGCACCAAACCCCCTCTCCCCACCACCCACACCCCCTCCCCCAAACACCCCCAACCCAGACCCAGCACCAAACCCCCTCTCCCCACCACCCACACCCCCTCCCCCACACACCCTCAACCCAGACCCAGCACCAAACCCCCTCTCCCCACCACCCACACCCCCTCCCCCACACACCCTCAACCCAGACCCAGCACCAAACCCCCTCTCCCCACCACCCACACCCCCTCCCCCACCCCAGACCCAGCACCAAACCCCCTCTCCCCACCACCCACACCTCCTCCCCACACACCCCCTCCCCCACCCTAGACCCAGCACCAAACCCCCTCTCCCCACCACCCACACCCCCTCCCCCAACCCAGATCCAGCACCAAACCCCCCCTCTCCCAGCCTCCCCACTCCCCACCACACCCACCCACCCCCCTCCCTAGGCCCACTCCCTTGGTCTATCCCCAGACCCACCCACAACCTGCCGCCCAACCCCACCCTCTCCCAAATACCCCTGCACCCTCCACACACACCCCCGCCCCAACCCAGTAACTCCCCACCAACACAGACACCAACCACCCACCCCCACCCCCACCCTCCCCAGTGACTCCCCTCCCAGGCCACAACTCAATTGGGGTGTGAGTGTGGGGGGTCCATGGGGGCGTAGGGGGAACAAGGTGGGGGGGTAGTTGCGGGTGTGGGTGTCAGGGAGTGTGGGGGTCAGGGGGTGTGGGGGTAAGGGTGTGGAGGTCTGGGGTTGGGGGTGTCAGGGTGTTGGGATCAGAGGGTGTTTGGATCGGGGGTGTTGGGGTCAGGGTGTGGGTGTCGGGGGCATGTGGGGTTCAGGGGGTGTGGGGGTCAGGGGGCGTGGGAGTCGGGGGCGTGAGGGTCAGGGGTCGGGTGTCAGGGGGTTTTGGGGTCATGGGGTGTGGGGGTCAGGGGGTGTGGGGGTCAGGGGGTGTGGGGGTCAGGGTGTGGGGGTCAGGGTTGTGGGGGCCAGGGGCTGGTTGGCAGGGAGTGTTGGGGTTGGGCGTCAGTATGTAGGGGTCAGGGGGTGTGGGGGGTCAGGGGTTGGTTGTCAGGCGGGGTTGGGGTCAGGGTGTGGGGCTCAGGGGTGTAGGTGTCGGGGGTGTGGGGGTCAGGGGTTGGTTGTCAGGGAGTGTTGAAGTCAGGGGGTGTAGGGGTCATGGTGTGGGGGTCAGGGGTTGGGGTCAGGGGTGTGTGGGTCAGAGTTGTCAGGGGGTGTTGAGGTCAGGGGGTGAGGGGGTCTGGGGCGTGGGGCTCAAGGAGTGGTTGTCAGGAGATGTGGGGGTCAGGGGGCGTGGGGGTCATAGGGTCAGGGAGATGGGGTTAGAGAGGGCAGGGATTTGGGGTTGAGGTTTGGGGGTCAAGGTGTTGGGGGAACGAGGAGAGGGGCAGAGTTGGGGGTCAGGAGGGATGGAGGGGGTGGATTGGGTTGGGGCCTAGCGAATGGAGCCCAGGCCTGACCTGCTCACACAGTAGAAGGAGATGAGGTGGAAGAGGTCTCCAAATGTCATTCCAGAACCTTCCAGGGAGAACGCTGAAAACCCAGAGAACAGCGTCAGTGTGGGTCATGTCTGACTCCTCCCTGAGCCCCTCCCCCTCGTACTGACCCCCACCCTATCCCACACCTCACCAAACCTCCACCTCCCTGAGCCCTGTGTCCCCTCAACTCTGACAGCCTGCAGCAATGTTCCCTCAGGATGTAGGCCCAGGATTTACTGCCCCCCCTGTCCCTAGTTGCCCCCTTGAGAAGGTGGGGGGTGAGCTGCCTCCTTGACCCGCTGCAGCCCATGTGCTGTGGGTAGACCCACAGTGTCCCTTAGGGAGGGAATCCCAGGATTCTGACCCAGCCACACTGAGGGAACGGCGAGATATTTCCAAGTCGGGATGGTGAGGGGCTCGGAGGGGAACTTGCAGGGGGTGGGGTTCCCGTGTACCTGCTGCCCCTTGTCCTTCTGGATGGAAGTGGCCGTGGGTTTGGAAGGTGCTGCCTGAGGGTCTTTGGTGAGTTTCTGCAGTGGGTCTTGTAGCTGGTACACACTGCTGCTACTGAGCATCGGTGGGGGGAGGGAGGGAGGGAGGGAGGGGGTGTTTGTGGGGGTGGGGCCAATCCAGCGGGGGCTGCTTTGTCCCTGGGTGGTGTCGAGCTTCTTGAATGTTGTTGGAGCTGCCCCCACCCAGGGGCAAGTGGGGAGTGTTCCCTCCCCCCTCCTGCCTTGGGCCTTGTAGATGGTGGGACAGGCTTTGGGGGGGGTCAGGAGGGGAGTTACTCGCTGCAGGATTCCCAGCCTCTGACCTGCTCTTGGAGCCGCTGGGTTGATGTGGTGAGTCTGGTAGAGTTTCTGGTCAATGGTAACCCCCAGGATGTTGATGGGGGGAGACTCAGTGACGGGAACACCATTGAATGTCAGGGGGAGATGGTTAGACTGTCTCTTATTGGTGATGGGGCTAGGAGCAGGCAGGTGGGACTAGTTTAATTTGGGATTGTGGTCAGTATGGACTGGTTGGGCTGAAGGGCCTGTGTCTGTGCTATCTGACACTATGGTTGTCGCTGGCCATCTGTGGGGTGTGAATATTACTTGCCCCTGGTCAGCCCGAGCCTGGCTATTGCCCAGATCTTGTTCCATATGAACACGGCCTGCTTCAGTATCTGAGGGGGGGGGGGAGATGGAGCTGGAGACTGTGCAATCACCAGTGAACATCCCCCACTTGGGACCCTCTGATGGAGGAAGGGGGGTCATTGATGAAGCAGCTGAAGGTGGTTGGGGGGCGAGGACCCTCCCCTGAGGGAGTCCTGCAGAGATAGTCTGGGCCTGAGATGGCTGACCCTCCAATAAGAACCATTTTCCTATGTACGAGTGTGACTCCAACCAGGGGAGGGTTTGCCCCCTGACCCCCAGTGACCCCAGTTTTGCCCGGGCTCCTTGACGCCACACTCGGTTAAACACAGCCTTGATGTCACGGGCTGTCCCTCTCCCCTCCCCTCTGGGATTCTGCTCCTTTTGTCCGTGTTTGACCCAAGGCTGGAATGAGATCAGGAGCTGAGGGACCCTGGGGGAGGGGGGAGATCCCAAACTGGGCGTCACTGAGATGTACAGCACAGAAACAGACCCTTCGGCCCAATTTGTCCATGCTGACCCAGATATCTCAACCCAATTTAGTCCCACCTGCCAGCGCCTGGCCCATATCCCTCCAAACCCTTCCTATTCATATACCCATCCAAATGCCTCTTAAATGTTGTAATTGTACCAGCCTCCACCACATCCTCTGGCAGCTCATTCCATACCCGTACCACCCTCTGTGTGAAAAAGTTGCCCCTTAGGTCTCTTTTATATCTTTCCCCTCTCACCCTAAACCTATGCCCCTCTAGTTCTGGACTCCCCTCTCCCAGGGGAAAAGATCTTGTCTATTTTCCCTACCCATGTCCCTCATGATTTTATAAACCTCTATAAAGTCACCCCTCAGCCTCCGACGTTCCAGGGAAAACAGCCCCAGCCTCTCTGTATAACGTAACACCCACCCTCAAGTCTCGGTTAAACATTCCAAGCCCTGGCCAGGAGAAATGGCGATGCCAGAACACGGGCATGGTGAGGGCACTCTGGAACATTCTAGAACAGACAGGGCGACTCACTGGTGTTGCCGGAGTCCTCGTTGATGGTGAAGTCATGCACAAAAGAGGGGTCACAGTCATCGGGAAGACGCACCGAGAGTAACTTCTTCTGAGAGGTGACTGACTGACGAACCAGGAAGATCTGAGACAAGAGGAAACACGCACACTGGTGAGGGACAGACTCCGCGAAAGGTCAGCGGCATTTCCGGGGAGTGAGGAGGGCTCTCTGAGAATCCAATAGGATACAGATCAGTTGGAGGCAATGGGCAGGAAGATGGCCGATAGAGTTTAATCCAGTGAGATGCTGCCTTTTGGAAGGTCAAGTGCAGATGGAAATTGTACAGGGAATGACTTATCAATAAGAACTCTTAGTATTGATAAGCAGAGGGATCTGGGTGTGCAGGTCCACACATCACTGAAGGTGACAGCACAGGGAGATAAGGGAGTAGCTGAAAATGTGTTGCTGGAAAAGTGCAGCTGGTCAGGCAGCATCCAAGGAGCAGGAAATTCGACGTTTCAGGCATAAGCCCTTCATCAGGAAAGGGCTGATGAATGGCTTATGCCCGAAACTTCGAATTTCCTGTTCCTTGGATGCTGCCTGACCTGCTGCGCTTTTCCAGCAACACATTTTCAGCTCTGATCTCCAGCATCTGCAGACCTCACTTTCTCCTCGGAGATAAGGGAGTACAAAAGGTCTGTGGTCTGTTTGCCTTCATGGGAAGGGGCATTGAGTATAAGGATAGGCAAGTCATGCTGCAGCTGTGTGGAACTTTAGTGAGGCCACATTTTGGGATGTTGTGTACAGTTCTGGTCACCACACTACCAGAAGGATATGGATGCTACGGAGAGGGTACAGAAAAGGTTTATCGGGACATTGCCTGGTCTGGAGGGGCTTTAGTAATGAAGTAAGGTTGGACAGACTGGGTTTGATTTCACTGGAACACAGGAGGTTGAGGGGCGACCTGGTAGAGGTTTATAAGATTGTGAAAGGCCTGGATAGAGGGGAGAGTATGAGGCTTTTTCCCCCAGGGGTGGGAGGGCTCAGTTACTAGGGGGTATGGGTTCAAGGTGCGAGGGGGGTGTTTGAAAGAGAGGTGTGAGGCAAGTTTACCATACAAAGGGCGGTAAGTGCGTGGAACTCACTACCAGAACCGGAGGAGGTGGGAACATTTAAGGAACACCCGGACGGAGACATGAATAGGAAGGGAACAGAGCGATATGGATCCTGTAAGGGAAAGCAGTTTTAGTATGGAAGGGCAAAATGTGTCAGTGCAGGCTTAGAGGGCCGAAGGGCCTGTTCCTGAGCCATATTGTACTTTGTCCTAAACTTGCCCAATATTGCTGCTCAGTCTAACAGAAGCGCCCTCCCCCCCCCACAACAGATTTCCAAACTGAATCAATGTCAGTGCTGTTTCCCAATCCTCCTTCTCCAGATGCTGTCTCTGGTTTCGCAGGAGGCACTGGGTCACTGACGCACACTCAGAACGCTCTCTGACCCATTCATTACAACTCACTGCTCACAGCTGCGGTTGCAGGGAAGAGAAACTGGTTCTCCTCAGGTTGAAAGTGGCTTTTACTGCAGAGAACAGAGAGACCTCCTGAGCCCTGGGAGCCAATCACATCGCTGTTGCTAGGCAAATGGGCCTTGTCATCGATAACATTGAATCAGTAAGCCTAACATTTGTGGTGGGCAAGTTACTTGAGAAGATTCTGAGGGATAAGATATTTGGAAAGGCAGGGTTTGATTAGGAGGAGTCAGTATGGCTTTGTGAGCAAATGTGTTTGAATTCTTTGATGAAATGACCAGGAAGGTTGATGAGAGCAGGGCGGTAGATGTAGTTTATATGGATTTCAGTAAGGCCTTTGATAAGGTTCCACATGATAGGCTGCTCTGGAAGGTTACATCGCGAGGAATTCAGGGGGAGCTGGCAAATTGGACACACACTTGGCTGGTTGGGAGGAAGCAGAGGATAAGAGTGGGGGGGACATTTGTCGGGGCTGGAGGCCTGTGACTACTGGAGGACCCCAGGGTTCGGTGCTGGGTCCACTGCTGTTTGTTATCGAGATCAGGGATTTGGATGAGAATGTCCAAGGCACGATCAGTAAGTTTGCAGATGACACTAAAACGGGCGAAAACGTGGGCAGTGAGGAAGGTGACCAGAAATTACAGCAGGACCTGGATCAGGTAGAGAAGTGGGGCCGGGAAATGGCAAATGGAGTTTAGTATGGATAGGTGTGAGGTCTTGCATTTTGGAAAGTCAAATCAAGGCAGGAGTTTCTTGGTGAATGGGTAGGGCCTTAAGGAGGGTAATGGGACAGAGGGACCTTGGCGTTCAGGAGCACAGTTCTCTGAGAGTGGAGTCCCAGGTAGACAGGGCAGGGGAGAAGGCTGGTGGCACACTGGCCTTCATCAGTCAGGGCATTCGGTATTGAAGTTGGGAAGTTATGCTGCAGTTATACAGGAGGTTGGGGAGGCCGCACTTGAGTTTTGGTCCCCCTTGCTATAGGGAGGATGGTATTAAACTGGAAAGCGAGTGCAGAAGGAATTTACAAGGATGTAGCCTGGACTCAAGGGGGTCTGAGCTATAGGGAGAGAGGTTGGACAAGAATTAGATTACTTACAGTGTGGAAACAGGCCCTTCGGCCCAACAAGTCCACACCGACCCGCCGAAGCGCAACCCACCCATACCCCTACATTTACCCCTTACCTAACACTACGGGCAATCTAGCATGGCCAATTCACCTGACCCGCACATCTTTGGACTGTGGGAGGAAACCGGAGCACCCGGAGGAAACCCACGCAGACACGGGGAGAACGTGCAAACTCCACACAGTCAGTCACCTGAGTCAGGCGCTGTGAGGCAGCAGTGCTAACCACCGTGCCACCGTGCCACCCACATGTTTTGAGTGGTCTGGCCTAGTCCATAACAACGGTGCGCACATTCCTGGTCCAACTGCTCAGCTGAGGCAGAGAGTTCAGGAGTACATCAAGACTGAGAAATGCCTAAGTAGGTAAAAAACAATGTCTGCAGAGGCTGGAAACCAGATTCTGGATTAGAGTGGTGCTGGAAAAGCACAGCAGTTCAGGCAGCAACCGGTTTCCAGCATCTGCAGACCTCGTTGATTTTAACCCGACTGCGAATCCTCTGGCAAGGATGCCTGCCTTGAAGAAGTTTTCCTCCTCTCTCTACAAGAATCTCAGGGAGTCCCTGTCCCACTGCCACTCCCAGGTCACTTGCTCTGCCCTTAAAAGGCCTCAGTAATTGAGTTGCTGCACAAACTCTGTCCACAAGGTGTCAGTGCTGTCCACCAGTTCCACACTCAATCACAGGAAAGGACCGTCTGCAAAGGGGAGTTTTGGAAAAGTTAGTTTGGGAATTAAAAGGATTGTTCCTTATTGCTGTTTACAAATCAAACAAAATGGTTCCTGCCACCTCCCTCTCCCCACCACAATGCCCCTGCCCACAAACCAGCTGCAGATCGAGGTACGCTCAGTGTGTAAGGGAGTTTGCAGACAGCACAGAAAGATCCCATGGGGTTTGGGTTCCCTCTCTGTCCCCATCCAGCATTTCCTGCCAAAGGATGTAATGTCCCCCCCTCACCTCCTGCATCCGGGTCCCCATTCCCAACTGATGGGCAGAAGGGCACGAAGCAGGAGGAACTGGAGTGAGACTGATGCCTGCTGCAGTCGATCAGCCCAGGTATTGCATATTGCCTGAGAAAGCAAGGCCAACCCCCCCCCACTCCCACCTTCACTGGGGAAGGGGAGTGGGGGTGGGGGGGTAGAGTTACCCCGTGGAGTTGGGAAGGAGGATGGGGAGGGGGTGGGGAGAGGGCAGAGGTTGGGATGGAGGTGACTGGGGGAAAGGTTTGGAGGGGAGGGGACAGAGAGAGGGAGAGGGTGGAGTGAGGGGGGTGAGGAGAAGGTGAGGGTGGGGAAAGGGGAGGTTGGGGGGAGAGGGAAAGGGAGAAGGAGGGAGAGTGGGGGAGGGAGAGGGAGAGGGAGAGGGAAGGAGAGGGAGAGAGAGAGGGAGAGGGACGGGGGAGGGAGAGGGAGAG
>NC_083446.1:2502655-2505118 GCF_020745735.1 Hemiscyllium ocellatum | reverse complement strand
CCGGGAGTGGGGATACAGACCGGGGGGTGGGGATGCAGACCGGGGAGTGGGGAGAATGACCGGGGAGCGGGGATACAGACCGGGGAGTGGGGATAATGACCCGGGAGTGGGGATAATGACCGGGCAGTGGGGATACAGACCGGGGAGCGGGGATACAGACCGGGGAGTGGGGATACAGACCGGGGAGCGGGGATAATGACCGGGGATCGGGGATACAGACCGGGGAGCGGGGATACAGACCGGGGATCGGGGATAATGACCGGGGAGCGGGGATAATGACCGGGGATCGGGGATACAGACCGGGGAGCGGGGTCGGTGGGGTATCGGGGTCAGTGGGGTATCGGGGTCAGTGGGGTATCGGGGTCAGTGGGTATCGGGGTCAGTGGGGTATTGGGGTCAGTGGGGTATTGGGGTCAGTGGGATATCGGGGTCAGTGGGGTATCGGGGTCAGTGGGTATCGGGGTCAGTGGGATATCGGGGTCAGTGGGGTATCGGGGTCAGTGGGTATCGGGGTCAGTGGGGTATCGGGGTCAGTGGGTATCGGGGCCGGTGGGTATCGGGGTTGGTGGGGTATTGGGGTCAGTGGGTATCGGGGTTGGTGGGGTATTGGGGTCAGTGGGTATCGGGGTCAGTGGGGTATTGGGGTCAGTGGGGTATTGGGGTCAGTGGGGTATCGGGGTCAGTGGGGTATCGGGGTCAGTGGGTATCGGGGCCGGTGGGTATCGGGGTTGGTGGGGTATTGGGGTCAGTGGGGTATCGGGGTATCAGGGCCGGGGCCGGTCACCTGCTCGGTGTTGCTGCCTGTACCTGGGACGGTGAATGGCCGCAGTGGTCCCGTTCTCTCAGCTCCCTCCTTCCGCTCTCCTCCCACTGTCTCCCCGGGGATTGCTGTCTCCTCACTCTCTGGGAGCCCGGCTCCTGGACTCGGTTCAGCCGCTGCGTTGGCACCGGTCCCGTTCTCCATCGCCCCTTTCCCGGGCACACTGAGGGTAACATGTGGGTCTGGAACACCGGCGCCAGCCCGGAGCCAGCGCTGCCTCTAGTTGGGGAAGAAGGCAGAGAAAGGGGGAGTTTGGGCTTGGGAGGGGGGTTTATAAACGTGTCCCGGATCCCCTAATACCCCCGGCTGGCTCACACCATCACAGAATCACAACCTCCTCACTGCTGAGGCACAGGAGGACACCAATCAGCCCATCCTCTCTGTACTAGCTCTCCCAATGAGCATCAGTGTGTTTCCCCCATCACCCAATCTCCCCTCCCAGCCTCCCCCTCTCCAGGGAAAACCACTGGGATTACTCACCCCTCGATCCCATCCCGGAAATACTCTCTTCAAGCTCCCCCTCATTGGTTCTCCAACCCTTCAACCTCAAGCAAAGCTATTCACCTGTGGAGGCATCACAATCCCAAGCCCATTGCTACTTTGAGATGGAGCTGGGTCCAGGATTTACTGCCCCCGTCCCTAGTTGCCCCCTTGGGAAAGTGGGGGTGAGCTGCCTCCTTGACCCGCTGCAGCCCATGTGCTGTGGGTAGACCCACAGTGTCCCTTAGGGAGGGAATCCCAGGATTCTGACCCAGCCACACTGAGGGAACGGCGAGATATTTCCAAGTCGGGATGGTGAGGGGCTCGGAGGGGAACTTGCAGGGGGTGGGGTTCCCGTGTACCTGCTGCCCCTTGTCCTTCTGGATGGAAGTGGCCGTGGGTTTGGAAGGTGCTGCCTGAGGGTCTTTGGTGAGTTTCTGCAGTGTATCTTGTAGCTGGTACACACTGCTGCTACTGAGCGTCGGTGGGGGGAGGGAGGGAGGGTTTGTGGGGGTGGGGCCAATCCAGCGGGGGGCTGCTTTGTCCCTAGATGGTGTCGAGCTTCTTGAGTGTTGTTGGAGCTGCCCCCATCCAGGGGCAAGTGGGGAGTGTTCCCTCACCCTCCTGCCTTGGGCCTTGTAGATGGTGGGACAGGCTTTGGGGGGAGTCAGGAGGGGAGTTACTCGCTGCAGGATTCCCAGCCTCTGACCTGCTCTTGGAGCCGCTGGGTTGGTGTGGTGAGTCCGGTAGAGTTTCTGGTGAACGGTAACCCCCAGGACGTCGATGGGGGGGAGACTCAGTGATGGGAACACCATTGAATCTGGATGTGGGTTTGCTCGCTGAGCTGGAAGGTTCATTTCCAGATGTTTCGTCACCGTATTGGGTAACATTTTTAGTGAGCCTCCGGGTGAAGCATCGCTGATGATTCCCACTTTCTCTTTATATGTTTGGGTTTCTTTGGGTTGGTGATGTCATTTCCTGTGGTGATGTCATTCTCTATGGTGATGTCATTTCCAGTTCCTTTTCTCAGGGGGGGCGGTAGATGGGGTCTATCTCGATGTGCTTGTTGATAGAGTTCCAGTTGGAATGGCATGCTCTCTGTTTGGCTTGTCCTGGGATGGATGTGTTGTCCCAGTCGAAGTGGTGGACGTCCTCATCTGTAT